>NW_024736349.1:87500-200612 GCF_018991925.1 Homarus americanus
GTGGTGGAGTGTTGGCGAGGGAGGTGTGGTGGAGAGTGTTGGTGAGAGAGGGAGGTGTGGTGGAGAGTGATGGTGAGAGAGGGAGGTGTGGTGGAGAGTGTTTGTGAGGTGTGGTGGAGAGTGTTGGTGAGAGAGGGAGGTGTGGTGGAGAGTGTTGGTGAGAAAGGGAGGTGTGGTGGAGAGTGTTGGTGAGGTGAGAGGTGGGAGGCACCTGATATATACTATACATTTACCTCAATCAAGTATTATGTAACATTTAGTATCATCTGGAATAGTACAATAACATGGTGGTAATAAGAACATCTCATAATGTTACCACGGTTATCACTTCAATTTTTATTAATTTTATTTATTTATTATTTTTTTTTTTATAAACTTAAATTACAGTGGAATTGAAAAACATAAGTATAATGGGGGAGCAGTACATCATGGGTTGTACAGTATTAAGGTTGAACAAGAGGACAGAGCTGTCAGGATTATGTCTAGTTAGCAATTATGTTTATTGCAATGGTAATTACTTATCTATTTACATGATAATTTCCCATAAAACGGTTTTGATGGTACAATAAAAGCAGGTACTGTAAATATAGTAGGTGTTAAAAGAAATATTAATACTTAGACAATAGATATTTTTTAAGAGATGATTTAAAGGAAGGGAGCGTTGTCTTTGCTCGGATGGGTGGGGGTAAGTTGTTCCACACCTTCACACCATGATATTTTATGGAGGTCTGGGACTGAGAGGAGCGCATGGAGGGTGGTCTTAGTAGCTCTGGGTGCCTTAAGTTGTATCTATGATTATTCCAGAACTTGAAATAATTATTGTCAAGCAAGTGATTGTAAACAAAGAGGGCACAGCAGTAGGTGTTAATATCTTCGAATTTTTAACATTTTCAATATAGCAAATTTTTCGTTTGTGTGATCTGTTTTTTTTTTAAGTAGGTCATTGTCCGTACAACTCTCTTTTGTGCAGTAACCAGGGGTTGTGTTTTTGAAGAGCCAGAGGCCCCCCCATAGTGTGTGTGACAGTGTATCAGGTGTTGGTAAACAAGATCATGATAGATTTCTTTCATTGCTTTGAGAGTGAGTGACTGTCGAGTGTGATACATGATACCGCACTGTTTATTGACTTCACTGTGAATGGCTTGTATGTGGTTTCTCCAGTTAAGTTTCTCATTAACAAATACTCCGAGAAATTTAGTACTTTGTTCGCGTTTGAGGACTGTATTACCAAGGTACAGGGGGTCCAAGTCTGGGGGTAAGTTTTTCCTTCTGTGAAAGATCGTGTAGTGGGTTTTCTCAAGGCTTAAGGTCAGTTTATTACGTATTACTCAGGTCCTGACTTTAGTCAATTCAGTGTTCATAGTTCTCATCAAGGAATGGAGGTCTGAGTTGATGGCATAGAGATTACTATCGTCTGCAAATAGGTTGTATTTTATGAGTGTGCTGGCTTGGACTATGTCGTTTATGTACAACAAAAAGAGTACTGGACCGAGAATGGAACCTTGGGGGACGTCATACAAGATTGGCGAGGAGTCAGATTGGTGATTAGAATAGCAGACATACTGCATCCTGTTGGACAGATATGAGGTAAACCAATTGTGGGATAGGCCCCTAACGCCGTAATGTTCAAGCTTTGAAAGGAGGATGGTATGGTCTACAGTATCGAAGGCTTTAGTGTTCAGTAGCGTGCACCTTACACTAGCGATGGCGGTAATGGTGGTAATGGTGTTAATGGTGTTGATGGTAATGATGGTGGTGGTGACGATGGTGTGTGGGGGGGGGAGGGGGAGTATGTACTGTACAATACAGGAGCATGTATATATAACAACACATTAATACACATCATACAACCGCATACTCACACAAACACTCAGACACACATACTGGCTCTTAGAATTTTATTTATGATACAAAACTATTCACACATACATTCACATGCACACAAGAAAACACATACATACATACATACATACATACATATATACATACATACATACACGAAGAAACGCACGTAGACAATTAAATATAATGTACAGTTTATAACAGACAATATTTACCTAACTGTTTATGGCAGTAGTAGCGGCAGTGTGTCTCTCACTCCTCCCACACTGTCTCTATCTCTCCCATCTCTCGTCTCCCCTTCCGTAGAGGCTCGTTTACTTTCTCTCTCTCTCTCTCTCTCCCATCCCCCTCCGAGATGTTATCCTGCTCTCTCTCAAAAACTCGCCTCGCACGGCTTCCCCCACCTCTCGCTCCTTCTCTCTCTCTTCTCTCCTCTCTCTCTCTCTCTTGTGTGTCTGTCGGCTTCGCCGTAAGTACTGGTGGCTTCTCATCGCTTAATGTATTTTGTTCACTGTCTTCTTATCGTCCAGCCACAGTGAGCTCCTCTCCACCACAACCACCTCACCCACCCCACACCACCCCACACCCACCTCACACCCACCCCACACCCACTCCACACCCACCCCACCCACTCCACATCCACCCACACCCACCTCACCCACCCACCGCACTCCACCCACCCCACCCACCCACCTACCCACAGAACATATCTGGTTATGGAAGAATCTGAGAGTGAAGTCTCTGCCACTTTGAGAGCACTGTCCTGTGGGCCAGTTAGAGGCCATCATGCATACAGTTAGAGGAAACCACCTTGCCACCTCTTTGGCATCCAGTCCCCCTCCCCCTTCACCCCTCATACCCCTCACCCCACACCCTCCCCTCACCCCACCTCACCCTCACACCCTCACCCCACACCCTCCCCTTCACACCTCCTTTTACCCTCACCCTCACACCCTCACCCTCTTCACTTCCTCACCACACTCCCACACCTCCCCCTCCCCGGCCTCTTAGGTTATATCAGTGTCTCAGCCTAACCTGATGCTATAGGAGTTATCACCTTGACCAACTGCTAAACTTATTTATTTTTTGGGTCTTTGTTGATAGTTGTGGCCATCATCCTCTTCGAGACTAACATGATATATGATAATTTACAACAATATAGTGAAATAGATAATAAACTGTTTATTGGGTAAGTGAAATATGTACAGTACGTTGTAATTATATATGTGTACGTTATATTTTACTGTATGTCTCGGCGGTGTATTTCCTGCTTCGTTAATTTTGATGATTCACATAACTGTAAACTTTTCTAATGTTGTAAATTTTCAGAGTAATTTTCTTAGTCTTTTAGCGTAATATGACCCAAAATTAAGAGAGGTGGTTCTTCTCGTCCACAAACAGCAAAATCTTTCAAAATTATGAGCAAAAAAAAAATGACTAAAAAGATCGTTCAGTCGCCCACAAAACTCCTATCGCCTCTCGTCCTGAACCACGAACCCTGAGGTTTAGACTCGTGAACCCGAAGCAATAGACACTGATGCCATTATTCTGTCCATAAATGCTTCGAATTCACGTGTTTGAATCTCAGGCGTTCAATGGTTCAGCAGGAGAGGCGACGGGAGTTGTGTGGGCGACTATACTGTACAAGCCCATAGCGATGATCACAACTTTGAAATATCGCAATTAATATCTACTGTAATTAATTAGAAGAGTTAAACACAAGTTAGGGAAAGCAAAGAAACCAACTCCTGCACCTTCAAGCGAGAACGCGGGGTGGAAATAGCCCAAGAGATACATTAACCCTGTTCTCGACATTTAAACTGAATAAAAAAAAAAAAAATCAGAGCACATTAATAGGAAGTGCAACTCTAAACTCCACCAAAAAAACACAATATAAATTCTTAAGGTTAGGTTAGGTTGAGGTTAGTTCAGTTGGCTTGGGTTAGGTTAGGTTACGGTGTGGTTGAGTTAGGTTTGTGTTAGTATATATATGTTGATTATCGAAGTTGCATTGTATACTAAATTAGGTTTATGAGGTCTGAGGGCGGGCAGGTCTAGCATTATGTGGGTTTTCAAAGGTCGCGTGTGGGAAGCTGGCTGTGTTCGTGACAGATATATACAATAGACAGACACACAGACAGATAATCAGACAGATAGACTAGTAATATAGATTCAGACACATTAGCTAATAATTCATAGACAGAAGGACCGACAAACAGACACAGGCAGATGGATAGATAAACACACAGACAGACAGACAGACAGACAGACAGACAGGTAGACTGATAGATAGTTAGTAAAGTAAACACAGTGGTAGACAGACATACTATCAGGTAAAGTGATGACGGCAGCAGACAGACGGAATATGAAACTCGGACAGACAGAGAAACACACAAACACACATAGTAGACATACAAAGAGACAGACAGACAGAACAGAGACAAAGAGACAGACACAGACAAAAGAGAGACATAAAGCAGACAGACAGACAGACAAAAGAGAGACAAAGACAGACAGACAGACAGACAGACAAAAGAGAGACAAAGACAGACAGACACAGACAAAACAGAAACATATAGACAGACAGACAGACAAAAGAGAGACATAAAGCAGACAGACAGACAGACAGACAGACAGGAGTGATAGAGCATCATACTTCTTGCATGTTTTGGGTGTTAGAACTACAGTATATGATGTGAAGTGACTTGTTATTCACCCTAACTTAAGATCTGGGTCAGTGAATAACTTTCATTCATAGTTAAGTGACTGTATAAGTGACTCTGTATAAGTGACTCTGTAGTATATTTAAGTAATTAGTGAATTCGTATATCCTTATTTAAGTAGATGTTGTTTTAAGAATATATTAGTTTAACACCTCTTGTGCCGATTAATTACACAAGGAAGGGATTAATTTCACTTATACTTTAAAAAAATTAGGAAAGTGTAATTAAGTGATTATCGGATTACTTTACTCGAGTTGTTAAAAGTAAAGTTTTTAAAGTAAAGTTAGCTATTGACTGAAGCACGAGTTGGTTAGCCAGTCTAGGGTATAGTCTTGTACACTATGTGGGGGTGTACACTATGTGGGGGTGTACGCTATGTGGGGGTGTATACATGTGGGCGAGAGTCCTCTGAAAAGACTATTGTATGTCACACATTCCTACCTGAGCATTTTACTTCACTGTGTGGTCGTGTATACTGCCTGGTCGTGTATACTGTGTGGTCGTGTATACTGCCTGGTCGTGTATACTGCGTGGTCGTGTATACTGTGTGGTCGTGTATACTGTGTGGTCGTGTATACTGTGTGGTCGTGTATACTGTGTGGTCGTGTATACTGTGTGGTCGTGTATACTGTGTGGTCGTGTATACCGTGGTCGCATACTGGGTGTAGTCGTGGTTTACTGTGGTCGTGTATACTGGTGTGGTCGCATATCGCCTGGTCGCATACTGTGGTCGCATACTGCCTGGTCGTGTATACTGTGTGGTCGTGTATACTGTGTGGTCGTGTATACTGCCTGGTCGTGTATACTGTGTGGTCGTGTATACTGCCTGGTCGTGTATACTGTGTGGTCGTGTATACTGTGTGGTCGTGTATACTGCCTGGTCGTGTATACTGCCTGGTCGTGTTTACTGTTTTATACCGGTACCATACTCTTATACCTGTACATTAATATATCTATACTGTTACCACACCTTTTTTTTGACGGTCTAAATATTGAATTATTAGACAGGAACTATTAAAAAAAAATAACATGATATGAGAGTTTTACCTCCCGTCTCCTCTCTCAAGTGTCAACAAGAGTCTTGGTTACATCTAAAACATTTATTTTGTTTATTTACATTTTCAATTAAGGTTTGAAAAAGTGTTTTGCCGTTTCATCATCTTTTTTTTGCCCGTGGCTGCCAAATATTGCCTTAATTATATATCTTGTGGAGCTTTTCTGTACCGTAAGGCAGATTTATACGCATTGACCTTATCAAACGTTTATCCTGAGAACGTCGAAAGCTTAATGCCGGAGTTTATGTTTAACGCCGGAGTTTATGTTTAACGCCGAAGTTTATGTTTAACGCCGAATTTTGTTTCTTAATTAAAATTCAACACAATTTCTATTAATATTTCATAATAATTATTTTAACGTGAAAACATATTATTAACATCAGACATGAGGCACGTGCGTGTCAATTAGAAAACTAATTTACCTTTGAAGTTAACTTAAATAAAATAAAAATAAATTCCCTCCTGTAGTTGTCAATCTTCCTTTTGATGTTCAGCTCAGCGTATAAGGCGAGTCATTGAAGTTGGTCGTAGATTGTTGGTCGTAGATTGTTGGTCGTAGATTGTTGGTCGTAGATTATTGGTCGTAGATTGATGGTCGTAGATTGTTGGTCGTAGATTATTGGTCGTAGATTGTTGGTCGTAGATTGTTGGTCGTAGATTGTTGGACGTAGATTGTTGGTCGTAGATTGTTGGACGTAGATTGTTGGTCGTAGATTGTTGGTCGTTGATTGTTGGTCGTAGATTGTTGGTCGTAGATTGTTGGTCGTTGATTGTTGGACGTAGATTTGTTGACGTAGATTGTTGGTCGTAGATTGTTGGACGAGATTTTTGGTCGGATTGTTGGTCGTAGATTGTTGGACGATTGTTGGCTGCAGATTGTTGGTCGTAGATTGTTGGTCGTAGATTGTTGGTCGTTGATTGTTGGTCGTAGATTGTTGGTCGTAGATTGTTGGTCGTAGATTGTTGGTCGTAGATTGTTGGTCGTAGATTGTTGGATGGTTGTTGGTCGTAGATTGTTGGTCGTAGATTGTTGGACGTAGATTGTTGGCCGTAGATTGTTGGTCGTAGATTGGTCGTTGATTGTTGGACGTGATTGTTGGTCGTAGATTGTTGGTCGTAGATTGTTGGTCGTAGATTGTTGGTGTGATTGTTGGACGTGGGTGTTGGTCGTGATTGTTGGTCGTAGTGTTGGTCGTAGATTGTTGGACGTAGATTGTTGGTCGTAGATTGTTGGACGTGATTGTTGGTCGTTGATTGTTGGACGTAGATTGTTGGTCGTAGATTGTTGGTCGTAGATTGTTGGTCGTAGATTATTGGTCGTTGATTGTTGGTCGTAGATTGTTGGTCGTAGATTTGGTCGTAGATTGTTGGTCGTAGATTGTTGGACGTAGATTGTTGGACGTAGATTGTTGGTCAGATTGTTGGACGTAGATTTTGGTTAGATTGTTGGTCGTAGATTGTTGGACGTAGATTGTTGGTCGTAGTTATTGTTGGTCGTAGATTGTTGGTCGTAGATTGTTGGTCGTAGGTGAGAATTAGAAGTGGAAGTAGGTGAGAGTTATGAGAAGTAGGTGAGAGTTACGAGGAGTAGGTGAGAGTTATGAGAAGTAGGTGAGAGTTACGAGGAGTAGGTGAGAGTTATGAGAAGTAGGTGAGAGTTACGAGGAGTAGGTGAGGTTCCCTTACACTTTTGCCTACTTTTTTTTCTCTCTCTCTCTCTCTCTCTCTCTCTCTCTCTCTCTTAAGTAATTCACCATTGAGAAAAAGTTATGGGAACTTTTTGTTTTTTTGCGGCCCGAGAGAGAGAAAACTTTACTGCCGACACTTCTTCAGTACTTACTAATGCGTCACTTAGCTATTTTTTTTATATGGCGTTATCAAGGTGGTGAGATTGGCTGTCTTTCCGACGTATTTCAAGATTTTTTTTTTTGTGACGCGAGGCAGCAGGAGACGTAGAGAGTCTGCCACCAGTTGGAAAAAGGTGGGGGGTGGGGGTGGGGGTGGGGGTGGGGGGTTGTAGTTGGCTTTTGTTTTGAGTAATTTTGTATTTGTGAACTTTTATTCCATTGTTTATTATTTTGTTGATATATTGTTATGATTCTTATTTTATATTGGATGATTTGGAGTTAATAATTTTCTATTTCAAGTTATAGTACATGTGGTCTAGTGTTAACAGTTATAGTACATGATGCCTAGTGTTAACAGTTATAGTACATGTGGTTTAGTGTTAACAGTTATAGTACATGTGGTCTAGTGTTAACAGTTATAGTACATGTGGTTTAGTGTTAACAGTTATAGTACATGATGCCTAGTGTTAACAGTTATAGTACATGATGCCTAGTGTTAACAGTTATAGTACATGATGCCTAGTGTTAACAGTTATAGTACATGTTGCCTAGTGTTAACAGTTATAGTACATGTTGCCTAGTGTTAACAGTTATAGTACATGATGCCTAGTATTAACAGTTATAGTACATGTTGCCTAGTGTTAACAGTTATAGTACATGTGGTCTAGTGTTAACAGTTATAGTACATGTGGTCTAGTGTTAACAGTTATAGTACATGTGGTCTAGTGTTAACAGTTATAGTACATGTTGCCTAGTGTTAACAGTTATAGTACATGATGCCTAGTGTTAACAGTTATAGTACATGATGCCTAGTGTTAACAGTTATAGTACATGATGCCTAGTATTAACAGTTATAGTACATGTTGCCTAGTGTTAACAGTTATAGTACATGATGCCTAGTGTTAACAGTTATAGTACATGTTGCCTGAGTGTTATGATTGTAAGGCATGTTGCCTGGAGTGTTAACGGTTATAGTACACTTGGATTACTTTCAAGTAGTAACAGTTATAGTACATGTGGTTTAGTGTTAACAGTTATAGTACATGTTGCCTAGTGTTAACAGTTATAGTACATGATGCCTAGTGTTAACAGTTATAGTACATGTTGCCTAGTGTTAACAGTTATAGTACATGTTGCCTAGTGTTAACAGTTATAGTACATGATGCCTAGTGTTAACAGTTATAGCACATGATGCCTAGTGTTAACAGTTATAGTACATGTGGTCTAGTGTTAACAGTTATAGTACATGATGCCTAGTGTTAACAGTTATAGTACATGTTGCCTAGTGTTAACAGTTATAGTACATGTTGCCTAGTGTTATCAGTTATAGTACATGATGCCTAGTGTTAACAGTTATAGTACATGTGGTCTAGTGTTAACAGTTATAGTACATGATGCCTAGTGTTAACAGCTGTCATAGTACATGTTATCTACAGCAACATCGGTCACCCTTTCCATTTGCAGTCGTTCAAGATTCTTCGAACACTACTGGAGAACAGCTGGCAACTCAAGGCCGTTTGTTTACTGTAGTACGTAGTATGATATATTACGAAACAACAAAGCCTAACTATTAATTAAGCAACGGGGAACTAAGTAACCAATCACCGATAACCTTTTACATTCATTCATAATGTTTATTACGTACTATGGTAAACAAACGGCCTTGAGTTGCCAGCTGTCTCCAGTAGTGTTCGAAGAATCTTAACGAAACTGTACAGTACGTGTAGCATAGGTTGCCCCCTTGATATAGCGGTGTGTCGGTCTTGTGAAAAAAATTACAGCCATACCTTCCTATCTACTTAACAGATGCCCTAGATACCCTTGCCAATGCCCTCACTCATCACCTGATAACTAGCATAGTACAGTAGCTAAAACAACTATCTGTGCAGGTGGGGGTCGCTACGCTCCCAAATTTTACGTGTGACTAGTGACAACCCTCATATACCAACATTTATCGACGTCTTATATTTTTCCCCACAAAGTATCCACAGATAGTTGTTTTAGCTACTGTACATATCGTCTCCACCCCCCTCCCCCCCTCCGAAAAAATTACACCTGGCTCTCCAAAAACCTATATACCGTTATATATCTTGTACACATAGTTTCCGAGAGCTATTATTAATATCATTTATACCTTGAAGAACAGTTATATATATATATACTTCAATGAATGGTGTTTGTTTTTAGAAGATATTGTATAACATTATGCTAATTTTGTTGGGGTATTAATGAGAGGAGAGAGGGAGGGGGGAAGGAGGAGAGAGGTAGAGAGGAGAGGGAGAGAGAGAGAGAGAGAGAGAGAGAGAGAGAGAGAGAGAGAGAGAGAGAGTTGTATTATTGCCATTGTAAATCTCATCAGTCAGTCAGTGTGAAATTTCTCGTCGTGTAAATTCGTCGTAAAGTTCATACTCTCATAGGGTGAAGGGCAGGGCCGTCTCACCCTGGTAACGTGTCTCTAAATTTACCCTCCATTATTCTTCCCATGACGGGCTAGTGGTGCAGAGGATGGAGGAGACAGAAGGAAGGTGGAGAAGAAGAGGAAGAGGGACGGGAAAGGGGAAGAAATAAGGAGAAGGGAGGGGAAGTGAAGAAGAGGAGAGGAGAAAAGGGAAGGAGAAGGAAAGGGAAAAAGTAAGATGGGAGGAGGAAGGAGGGAAGGGGAAAGCAGGAAGAGAGAGGAGGAAAGGGAAGGAGACGAGTAAGCGAGGAGGAGGAGGAGGAGGAGGAAGAACTAAGAAGGGAGAGGGAAAGTAGGAAGAGGAGAGAAGGAAAGGGAAGGAGGGAGGGAGGAGGAAAGGGAGATATGTGGGAAGGGAAGTTAACAGAGGAAGTTTAACCGAGTGACCATTTTACTTCTTCATCGACCACCAGTGTTACCCCCGACGAGAGGCTGACGAGGGACACACTGCCCGCAAATTCATCCTCGACTCTCTTACCTCTGGAGCGGGCATGAGGGAGGGAGGTAGAGGTAGGGAGGGAGGTAGAGGTAGGGAGGGAGGTAGAGGTAGGGAGGGAAGTACAGGTAGGGAGGGAGGTAGAGGTGGGAGGAAGTGCAGGTAGGGAGGGAGGTGGTTACAGGTGGGGAGGGAGGTGGGGAGGTAGGAGGTAGGAGTGGGGAGGGAGGTGGGGTGGGGAGGGAGGTGAGGTAGGAGAGGGAAGTGCAGTGGGGAGGGAGGTGCAGGTAGGGAGGGAGGTACAGGTGAGGAGGTGGGGGGGGGGAGGTAGAGGTAGGGAGGGAGGTAGAGGTAGGGAGGGAGGTAGAGGTAGGGAGGGAAGTACAGGTAGGGATGGAGGTAGAGATAGGGAGGGAGGTAGAGGTAGGGAGGGAGGTAGAGGTCGGCATATAGCAGAAGACTCTCTTTATGTTTGTCTGTCCGTCGTAACATTTCCTCCGTATGTAGTGACTTAAAGGTGGTTCGGTTATGGTTACACTGTAGAGTTTTTTATCCAAGGTAACGTACACAGGAAACTTCTTACCAAACCGCAGAGTTTTCTTAACGTAATTATTAAATCCCTTATTTCACCCTAAAATCCCTTATTTCACCCTAAAATCCCTTATCCTAACCTAAAATCCCCTATTTTACCCTAAAACCTCTTATTCTACTCTAACATCCTTTAATCTACCCTAAAATCCCTTATTCTACCAAAAAATCCCTTATTTCACCATAAACTCCTTTATTTTACTCTAAAGTTCCTTAACCTATGTTTAAACTCCCTTTAAGTAACACACAACATTTAAGAGTTTATCTACTATTATCTCCTCTATCTTCCTCTATAATCACGTTATTTATACTAATTTTCTTTGCATAATTTTAACCACTATTTTCTTAACTATATCCCCTAATAATAACGTATTTTATTATTATTATTATATTTTTTGCTTAATTAATCTACAAATTTCCCAACCAACGTCTATAATCTTGTATTTTATTCGTTTTCTAAGTTTAAATTTATCAACCATTTTTCCCAACCATCTTTTTTCTATTATCATGTAAACATTTTTTTTTTCCTTGGTGTTGCAGGACGAAGGGTGGAAGCTGAACCGCGTCCACTACTACCAGGAAGGGTGGCTGGCCACAGGTAACGCTCGAGGCATTGTGGGCGTCACCTACACCACCTCCCATTCCAAGAAGCCCTCAGAGATACCTCCAAGGACCAACTACAACCTCCGAGGACACCGTGCTGAGGTCAGTCTCCACCTCCCTGTTGGGTATATGGGCGTGTCTCTCCAGGATATTGTTGGGTCAGCCACAAGGACATGGTTAGGTTACTGCCCAGGATGTGGTCGGCTCAGAGTAAAGCCATTGTCCAAGGCTACATTGATACTATCAGGAATCCGGTTCATGAAACACAATAGAAGAGTAAACTTGGAACCTATAACACAGACCCGGATGGTAGACGCTTGAGTGGAATGTGGACTAGGGGAAGCGAAGAGAGAAGTTATGTCAATACTCGGGGTTTGTGGGGCGAAGCGGCCACCTACTGAAGAATTTGGGACAGTGGGAAGAGGGGACAGGGAAGGGTAGTCAAGGCTGATGGCAATAATTGTTTACACAATGTAACAGCAGTGTTATTAGGTTTAGTAGTAGCAGTAGTAAGTAATAGTTGTAGTGTGGCCGTCGTGATCGATGATAAGAATGGTGGTAGGTTGGTCAAGTAACAGCCCCGACCACTGAGTGTGACCTGGTGTGTACCTCGCCAACACTGGGAGTCATTTGGGTGAAGGTGAATTTTTCAGTACAGAATTTCTTAGATTGACTCTCTCTCTCTCTCTCTCTCTCTCTCTCTCTCTCTCTGGCTAGATGCATTAGTCCTCTCAGGACCTGAATGGCTGAATTTTCTTTCGAAGAATATTCTTACTCTAACTCACTTCTGAACTGAGACAATACTGTTTTCAACTTGCTTTATTTTTCATCACTTTTCACCATAATAGTTTAGCTTTAAATCTATTTGATTCGATACGATTATTTTAAGTCTTTATAAAATAAACAGCGGCGCAATATTTTCACTTAGACTTTAAATAATAACATCATATGTAAATATTTCCCCGGGTTAAGTTAAGCTTAAAGCAGACCCTACGAGAGGAAATATTTCAGCGAGTCCAATATAAAAGTGGAGAGGATACGACGCTAAAATACGTTTAAAACATTACATTAAAACTGATGGATACGACCCTAAAATGGCTTCACTTGTTATGCTGCAAGAATTTACCCATTAAACTTTTTACACTAATGGACACGTCACCTAAACTTCTCCAAGTCACCTTCTCTAAAACACACTGACATAGGACGACACCTTTCATACTTTTTGTTGAAGGTGTCAGATAAAAAATTGTTACGAGTCTTGGCACTTGTGTGTGATAGTGTGTCCAGGAGATAAAAGGAAAATACTCTATCATGACAGCAAGACTTTCGATTTATTCATCTTAATTTATTTGTTCTTAGCTAGAAGTGTAGGTTGAGATATACTGTGTTGGTCTCACGAGTCTTGTGTTGATACATGTTGTGGCGGTTAATTAATTTAAATGTTAACCACAATGGTAAATCTTGTCAGCAATATTTAGTTGTGTCAGATATATTTTCTACTCTCTCTCTCTCTCTCTCTCTCTCTCTCTCTCTCTCTCTCTCTCTCTCTCTGCGTCAACAAATTATACACTTACTAGGCCTACACCAGTACGCTGATCGTGTTAAGTCAAGGAGCTCCTCATGCTCTTAGGAAGGGATTCACTTAACAGTCCTAACTTGTACAAGATGATTTTTTACATCTAAGGTAAGTTCTCTGGACACTTTTGATGCCACTGTAAACGTTATTTTTCTGTTTTGACTTATGTCGTCAGCCAGTCAGGTCAGTTCTTACATGACAAATCGAAAAATTCACTGTCCAAGCCTTTTGTGAGCCCGGGTACTGAGTCGCACTGTCTGAAGGTAATACGCAACTCAGCTGTTTGCTTGATTGATTAAATAGGACAGGTGGAGAGATGTGCGTATAACTAATACTTTTAAATAATTACATGGATTCAAATTGTCCTATTCGTCACCTTTAGTGCGTTTTTTCCCAGCTGAGAAGAGATGTCCCGCCCCCTCCTCAAGAGTTACATCTGATTGGCTGTTGCAAACCTGTCCGATTTCGTCTTGAAGTGATAATGTATTTCTAAATGAGTTTATTCATAATCGTTGGGATGACCGTTTCTGACGAGAAGTATATTTAGCTAAATTATATATAGATACATACATTCATTATTTCAAACAAGAGCACGTAGGAAGTTTATCAGAAATCTTATACATCAATAAACTCAGGTAGCAAATTCATGCTTTCGGAGGACGCTTTTAACATATACTTATTTTTGTCCACAATAAGACATACTAAGACAAATTATTTATCAGTAATACTACATTAGGCAAAAATTAGCATTTTAAAAGATCAGAATCACATTGAAATATTACACGGCCGTCAGCAGAGGCAGGAAATTATGACTGCGAACAGCTTCATATTTCCCGCCTCTGCTGACGGTCTGAGCGGCCAAGGTCCCCCGTCTGTCACACTCATCCACCAACCTTCAGAGGCCGTGTAATATTTGATTGTGATTCTGATTTTTTAAAAATGTTAGTTTATGCAGAATGTAGTATTACTGATAATTTAGCTAAATATCTTTCTCGTCTGAAACGGGCATCCCAAAGATTATGAATAAACTCATTTACAAATATATTATTTCTTCACGACGAAATCAGACAGATATGCATCAGCCAATCAGATGTAACTCTTGAGGAGGGGGCGGGACATCTCTTCTCAACTGGGAAAAAATGCACTATATCGGCTTACTGGCCAGTCAGGCTAGTTCAGTGGTTAGTACTGAAGGAATTCAGAGTACCCGGAGAAAGCTTGCCTTCTGCGGCAGTGTCAAACTAACCAACACCCGTCTCACACCCGACCCAGGTGACGATCGAACCTAGTGCACAATGTTGGAAGTCAACTGTACTGCCTCTGTATCACACACACCCCCACTCCATTAAATTGGACAATGTACGCAGGAGCTCTTTAGGCTGTCTACCTGTCTACCTAATGATGTTGTCAGTGCCTGCCATCCAGGGAGTCATTACGTTTTTCGCCCATTTGTCTGATTATATTCCTTGAGTTAAATGCGTATATAATCTACCCAGGGGCTTTATACGCAGATGAAACACGTAAGGCCACCCAGGTGCTGTACATGATGACTGTCCTTCACCATAGACACACACCTGAGGAGCGAAATGTGCATCGGACCCAATCAAGTGAAATAACTTTATCTAATATACTATAGGACTAGGCGTGTGTGTGTCTGTCTGTCTCTGTCTGTTCTGGGCAGCTGAAACTGCACAATCGTTTTTCATCAAACTTGGTGGAAAAATCGCAAAAAAATTCGTAGAGTGGAACAAACCTGGTCCCATGTCGATGGTTTCTTTAGGAAGTCATTAATTAACCATTTTATTTACGATGGAAAACGATGCAAGTCTACGGACCTGGCGCACCCTCATTCGCTGTACGCTAGCCAAGCACGAGCGTTCAAACTTTCACTGGGCACGAAGGTGCCCGCGATCACTTGTGTATACCTATAGAGACAGGTATACTTATAACTGACTCATTATATATGCCAGGTGGTGTATATACTAAATATATGTATAATCACCAACACAGCTCATCAGGTAGATTGTATACATCGTAAAATGTATGTATGACTCGTATAGGGATCGAGTGTTAGTAGTTTAAGTACGACTTAATTAGTGAGTTGATGGTGAGTGTATCCATGATAGTGGAGTGTTATTATCGACCCCTGATGTGCTGGGGGAGAGGGTGAGGAGAGGAGAGCTGGGGAGAGGGTGAGGAGGCGAGAGGGTGAGGAAGGGAGAGGGTGAGGAAAGAGGGAAGAGCTGGGGAGAGGGTGAGGGAGAGTGAAGGGTGAGCTGGGGAGAGGGTGAAGAAAAGCTGGGAGAGGGTGAGAAGGAAAGACGGGAGAGGGTGAGGGAGAGAGCAAGGAAGGTAAAATGAAGGAGAGGAAGAGGGAAAGTGAAGGAGAATGGGGGGTGAGAGACAGATTAAAGGTAGCGAGAGGAGAGGTAGAGAAGGGAGAGAGAGAGAGAGAGAGAGAGAGAGAGAGAGAGAGAGAGAGAGAGAGAGAGAGAGAGAGAGAAAAAACAAAAAAAAAAAAAAACAAAAAAAAAAAAAAAAAAAAAAAAAAAAAAAAAAAAAAAAAAAAAAGAAAGACTACATTACCCACGTACGAGCTTATGTCATAACAACACTCTGTTGATTAATGAGGTAAAATGTAAATAATATCTCCCAAAGCTTGAAAGAGTTTGAAAAGGCGAAAAGCTGTACAAGAGAGAAAAAAGATAAGCTTTGTAACTTGGTGTTTATAGTCTTGATGGATGAGAGCCTGAGGTGGTGCTGAGTCCACACAACAAGGCGACACAGTGCAACGTTCTTATGATGTGTCGGGGATCAAAACTCACTCTCTCTCCGACTCGGCGGTGTAGCTTAACCTAAATCATATGAAGGTAATAATGTTTAGTTTTATCTCTGCCACTTTGTTCTTTTGACATTTTCACGGGATCTTCACTGATATGTTTTGTAAATGCCTGATATGTAAATCTAATGGAGATCAGGGAAATTCAGCGAAAAAGCTTTAGGAATTATATCACACGAAGAAATCAGTACTAACCAACCAACCAAACTTAACCAACCCAACAACCCAACCCAACCCAACCCAACCAACCCAACCCAACCCAACCTAACCCAACCCAACCAACCAACCCAACCCAACCCAACCCAACCTAACCTAACCTAACCCAACTCAACCCAACCCAACCCAACCTAACCCAACCCAACCCAACCTAACCCAACCTAACCCAATCCACCCAACCCAACAACCCAACCCAACCCAACCCAACCCAACCCAACCAACCCAACCCAACCCAACCCAACCCAACCCAACCAACCCAAACAACCAACCAACCCAACCCAACCCAACCAACCCAACCCAACCCAACCAACCCAACCAACCCAACCAACCCAACCCAACCCAACCCAACCCAACCACCCAACCAACCCAACCCAACCCAACCCAACCCAACCCAACAACCAACCCAACCCAACCCAACCCAACCCAACCCAACCCAACCCAACACCCAACCCAACCAACCCAACCCAACCCAACCTAACCTAACCTAACCTAACCCAACCCAACCTAACCTAGTATCTTGAGGTAACGTTAGAATATTCACATTTGTTTTCCTCTTCAGCGGATTGAATTTTGTGCATTAAAACAAACATATATATAAAGTAACAGAGGTTAACTAATAGTCTTCCTTGTATTAGGTTGGCTGAGGGAATCTGTAAGGGTAGACTTAGACAAGAACCTTCAGCTTAATGTCCACAATGACGACCCCAGCCAGCCAATGAGTTTTCTGGCCACAGTGTTCCGATAAATGATACTTGGTTCTCCGCCCAGATGATGATTCGAAGTTTGAGCTCTCTTTGGTTACACCACAGTCTGAATTTGGTTATACTGTCTGTCTGTCTCTTTTCTCCAATATGTCTTTGTGTGTCTTTGTCCCTCATAAACCTGTTGTTTCCAACCTCTGAATATCGTGTAGTTACGGTGTTCAGCCGCTAAATTTGTACGAGATAATACATACAAAATCGAGGCTAAGACCGAGGCTGAGACCGAGGCTAAGACCGAGGATGAGACCGAGCTAAGACTGAGGATGAGACTGAGAATAATGATGAGACATGCCATCTGAGACCGAGGCTAAGACCGAGGATGAGACTGAGAATAATGATGAGACATGCCATCTGAGACCGAGGCTAAGACCGAGGATGAGACCGAAATCAAGGATGAGACATGCCATCTGAGACCGAAACCAATCGCAACTTAGCTTAAGCTGAATTTTTAGGATAATTAATGAGTAAAAAATTTGGGTCTCAGTTTCTACAATATTATGGATCACCTGAAGATTGAAGACGATAATCATTTAACTAATTATTAAAACACTCTAAGGTTACCTGGGGGTTAGGTCAGCTACAGGTCACTCACTACCTGGGGGTTAGGTTAGCTACAGGTCACTCACTACCTGGGGGTTAGGTCAGCTACAGGTCACTCACTATTTGGGGTGAGGTCTGTTACAGGTCACACACTACCCGGGGGTTAGGTCACTACAGGTCACACACTACCCAAGGAATGGGGCCATACAGGTCACCACTACCTGGGGTTAGGTCAGCTACAGGTAGTCACACACAATATAATAACCTGTCAGTAATATAATGTTGATAAGATAGATGTTTTTGTTCACTATGTCTAAGAGTGTGTTGAGATATGAACACACCATAGAGATAAGGCTTTAGTATGACCTAATATATAAAACAAGTATCTTGGTAGTAGATCAGATATCATCGCTCGTCATCAAAATGTGTAAATTATCGTCTTGCTGTCCATTTCTAATCTTTGACTCGTTCAGATTCAAGGAGAGTAAGTATTTTCGTATCTGTTAATGGAGCAAACTAAGCTTGCATAAATTGCTGAATTCTCACCCAATATAGCTACTGATCTTGCAGCAAACATTTAGAACTGAATGCATTCCTTTCATAAACTTGAGTGAAGTGTGTCACGGTTTTGTAGATCAATCCGTTCTAACCGGATTTGTGGTTCAATTTTACGTTTTCTTGGAAGTCTTGAAGTATTTGTTAAACATTTTTCCATTTTTAATTTTATTGTGTAGTTTGTTTTATGATTTCATAATACTTATCAAGCAATATGCAGTGACGGGGTGTGTGTGTGTGTGTGTGTGTGTGTGTGTGTGTGTGTGTGTGTGTGTGTGTGTGTGTGTGTGTGTGTGCGTGCGTGCGTGTGTGTGTGTGCGTGTGTGTGCGTGTGTGCGTGTGTGTGTGTGTGCTCTAATTTTTCAACATGTAGCTCACTGGCACTGCACATTGTTAGCCGAACTGTCAATTATTCGTCAGTTCAAACTATAAACAACAAAGTCTATTAGGAATCAAGGGAACTACAGTAGACCTTTAAGAGTGAATGGTTGGAGGGCACTGCGAGACCGACGCAAAGTGACACAGAACTAAAGTTGTCACAGTTGGTGATGCTGACACCACCAGCCGAGTCAGCACCTGTGTTATAGAGATTGTTGCTGTGTATTGTGGCACTGTAGTGTGTAGGAGGAAGATGCTAAAAATGAATCTGAGTAACAGGAAAGTCTTATTGTTGGAAGGATTTAGTCAGTAATAGCATAATAACACTACAGTACCGGTACTAATATTGAGAACAATTGGAAATGGTAGAACAACCTGGTGAGAAAACAATCCACAATGGAATAATTCAAGCCAGAAGAGGTGAAGGAGCCCAGGTGGAAGGAGGGAGTTAAGTAAGGTGTACTGAACAAGTCATGGTGGTGTGAATTTCCTGAGTCTTCTGAATGATCAAGAGTAAACATGGATAACTTTCGTAGTGTTGTATGAATGATGAATAGTCCGTGTGAAGAATATGAGGCACTGTAGGTGGGGATGAGAGTAGACACAAGTGAGGGGAGAGGTACAGCAGGAGGGGAGGGGTACAGCAGGAGGGGGAGGGGTACAGTAGGAGGGGCGAGGTACAGCAGGAGGGGGAGGTACAGCAGGAGGGAGAGAGGTACAGCAGGAGGGGAGAGGTACAGGAGGGGGAGAGTATAGCAGGAGGGGGAGAGGTACAGCAGGAGGAGAGGTACAGCAGGAGGGGGAGAGGTACAGCAGAGGAGAGAGGTGCAGCAGGAGGGGGAGGTACAGCAGGAGGGGGGAGCAGCAGGAGGGGAGAGGTACAGCAGGAGGGGGAGAGGCACAGCAGGAGGGAGAGAGGTACAGCAGGAGGGGGAGAGAGTACAGCAGGAGGGAGAGAGGCAGCAGGAGGGGGGGAGAGGTACAGCAGGAGGGAGGAGTACAGCAGGAGGGGGGAGAGGTACGCAGGAGGGGGGGGAGAGGTACAGCAGGAGGAGAGAGGCAGGCAGGAGGGGGGAGGAGGCAGCAGGAGGGGAGAGGCACAGCAGGAGGGGGGAGAGTCACAGCAGGAGGGGAGAGGTACAGCAGGAGGGGAGAGGCACAGCAGGGAGGGAGAGAGGTACAGCAGGAGGGAGAGGCAAGCAGGAGGGAGAGGTACAGCAGGAGGGGAGAGGTACAGCAGGAGGGAGAGGCAGCAGGAGGGAGAGAGGTACAGGAGGGGAGAGGTACAGCAGGAGGGAGAGGTACAGCAGGAGGGGAGAGGTACAGCAGGAGGGGGAGAGGTACAGCAGGAGGGGGAGAGGCACAGCAGAGGGAGAGAGGTACAGCAGGAGGGGAGAGAGGCAGGAGGGGAGAGGCAGCAGGAGGGGAGAGGGCACAGCAGGAGGAGAGAGGTACAGCAGGAGGGGAGAGAGGTACAGCAGGAGGGGGGAGAGGTACAGCAGGAGGGGGAGAGCAGGAGGGGGAGAGGTACAGCAGGAGGGGGTGAGGCAGCAGGAGGGGGCGAGGTACAGCAGGAGGGGAGAGGTACAGCAGGAGGGAGAGAGGTACAGCAGGGGGGAGAGGTACAGCAGGGGGGGAGAGGCTGAGCAGGAGGGGGAGAGGTACAACAGGAGGGGAGAGAGGACAGCAGGAGGGGAGACGTACAGCAGGAGGGAGAGAGGTACAGCAGGAGGGGGAGAGGCCAGCAGGAGGGGAGAGAGGTACAGAGGGGAGAGAGGTACAGCAGGAGGGGAGAGGCCAGCAGGAGGGGGAGAGGTGCAGCAGGAGGGGGGAGAGGTACAGGAGGGGGGAGGAGTACAGCAGGAGGGGGGAGAGGCAGCAGGAGGGGGGAGAGGCAGCAGGAGGGAGAGGTACAGCAGGAGGGGGAGAGGTACAGCAGGAGGGGGCAGCAGGAGGGGGGGAGGAAAGCAGGAGGGGGAGAGGTACAGCAGGAGGGAGAGAGGTACAGCAGGAGGGGAGGGTACAGCAGGAGGGAGAGGACAGCAGGAGGGGGAGAGGTACAGCAGGAGGGGAGAGGCAGGAGGTGGGGGAGGAGGTACAGCCAAGGGGGAGAGGTACAGCAGGAGGGGGAGAGGTACAGCAGGAGGGAGAGGTACAGCAGGAGGGAGAGAGGTACAGCAGGAGGGGAGAGGTACAGCAGGAGGGAGAGAGGTACAGCAGGGGGGAGTGAGGAGGTACAGGAGGGGGGAGAGGTACAGCCAGGAGGGGAGAGGCCAGCAGGAGGGAGAGGTACAGCAGGAGGGGGAGAGGTACAGCAGGAGGGGAGGTGGGCAGGAGGGGGGAGAGGCAGGGAGGTAGAGGCAGCAGGGAGAGGTACAGCAGGGGGGGAGAGGTACAGCAGGAGGGAGGTACAGCAGGAGGGGGAGAGGTACAGCAGGAGGGGGAGAGGTACAGCAGGAGGGGGAGAGGATAAGCAGGAGGGGAGAGGCAAACAGGAGGGGGAGGCTACAGGAGAAGAGAGGTACAGCAGGGGGGAGAGGTACAGCAGGAGGGGGAGAGGCCAGGAGGGGGAGAGGTACAGCAGGAGGGGAGAGGCAGGAGGGGAGAGTACAGCAGAGGGAGAGGCGGCAGGAGGGGGAGAGAGGTACAGCAGGGAGGGGGAGGTACAGCAGGAGGGAGAGAGGCAAGCAGGAGGGGAGACAGCAGGAGGGGAGAGCAGTGAGGGGAGAGGTACAGCAGGAGGGGAGAGGTACAGCAGGAGGGGGGGAGGCACAGGAGGGAGAGGAGCAACAGAGGGGGAGAGGCATACAGGAGGGGGAGAGGTACAGCAGGAGGGGAGAGGTACAGCAGGAGGGAGAGGTACAGCAGGAGGGGAGAGGCAGCAGGAGGGGGGAGAGGTCAGCAGGAGGGGGAGAGGTACAGCAGGAGGGGGAGAGGTACAGCAGGAGGGGGAGAGGTACAGCAGGAGGGGGAATGATCAAGATGATAAGATATTCAAACCTTTTCTCTGTATCTTTCATGGCTTCTGGTTTTCCCTCTCTCTCTTGCCTCACATTCTTTCCCTAATAACATAATTTTTCTCCCTCACACACTCTCTTTCTCTACCCTCTCACTGTTTCTTTTATTTCATCTTTTTTCACTCCTTCCCCCTTCTCCTACCCCTCCCTCCCCCCTCCCTGTACTGCTGAGGGCTGCAATAAACCCTATAACAATATCTCTACCCCTAGTGCCAGCATTTCCTCCGCTCTCCGTAATTGAAATACTGATTTTATGTGGCTCTTCACTCTCTATGTTGTGAGGGAAGACTTCTATGAGGCTCTTCACTCTCTATGTTGTGAGGGAAGTGTTCTATGAGGTTTATAAATAAGTAAAATAATTGTGGTTTATTAATAAGTAAAATAGTCGTGGTTTAAAAATAAGCAAAATAGTCGTGGTTTATAAATAAGTAAAATAGTCGTGGTTTATTTCGAAAATTAAGAACCAATTAATATTTTCGTTATGTTTAAATTATACTTAAACCACGACACTAACACCGTAGTTACCCAGCCCATGGATACCTAGCAGCTGACCAGAACCCTCATCGACTAATCGGAAATATGGAGGACCAAATCTATTGTGATTCCCAATAAGCTGGAATTTGTATAACAGGATTCCCAGTTAAACGAATCCCATGATGAGATGAGGGGGGGTACAGTACGAGGCCTGGATTCACTATAGATGGTAGTTATCGATGTTTCTCTTATACTTTATCTTTAAACAACAAGAATAAGTTCATTTTTACAGTTTCTCTTACCTGTGTGCATCTGGAGTCATTAACACAGCCCAGGTATTGATTATTTAACCTTTACTATACCATCAGAACATTTACACTACGGATATCTAGAAATTTATTATTATTATTATTATTATTATTATTATTATTATTATTATTATTATTATTATTATTATTATTATTATTATTATTATTATTATTATTATTATTTTTATTTTTATTATTATTATTATTATTATTATTATTATTTTTTATTTTTTATTGTGTGTGTGTATTTATTATTATTATTGTATTATTATTATTATTATTATTATTATTATTATTATTATTATTATTATTATTATTATTATTATTATTATTATTATTATTATTATTATTATTTCTATACTCTGGGTCGTGGGGGATCTAGACAGCTGTGGGTAAATGGTACACCAGGTAGACATACTATCCCGTTAACGTCTCCCACCAGTGACGCTGTTGTTTATGGTCAGCCTTCCCCCTTCCTCTACCCTTCATCTTCCTTCACTCACCCGTTCTTCCTCTTTCCCCTTTTACCATTTTCCTTCCTTCCGCTTGTCTCTCTTCCTCCTATCCCCTCACCCATCTTCCTTCTCTCCCTTTATTCTTCTCTCTGACTCCTTCCTCCTTTCACCTCACCCTTCTGTTGTTATCTCTCCCCCTCCGTCCTCTCGGTGATTTATGAGCAACTTTTATGAGGTGTTTATACTGGTTCTGTCTCACACCCTCACAATCTTACCCTCCCCCAGATACTCATAATCCCCCCCCCCTCGAACAAGTACTCACAATCTTCTCCACTCCCCCCCAGAAAATACTCACAATCTTTCCCTGGTACTCATTAGCTCCCCCTCCCCCTCCTTCCCGAGGTACTCATACCTTCCCTCATCCTCACTCACAATTCAAAAGAGGATGTGAGTGGTTCTTGTTACAATGACTTGGTATACTGTCGTCATTATATATAATGATAAAGTCTATGAGCCATCCACTACTTCGTCCTTGTTGTTAATCCTCACAATATTCACGGCTGGAATATCAGTCTTGCTCCTGTTTGCTTTTAATTACAGTCTGCTAATCAATATCTAGTGTTGCTTATTAAAACGGAAATATCTCTCTCCTTTCTGTAGTCGCGTTTCATCTCCTGGCTACAATCTCTTTTCAAAGTGTTGGTAGTCGCTGTTGTAACACAAAATCTGAGAGTAGCTTCGTTAAAAATCCCCAATATTTCTTCACCTCCCTTCTACACACTCTTCTCTGTTTCTTTGTGACTCTCCGATGCTTCTCTGTTTTTGTGTGACTCTCCTGACGCTCCTCTGTTTCTGTGTGACTCTCCTGACGCTCCTCTGTTTCTGTGTGACTCTCCTGACGCTCCTCTGTTTCTTTGTGACTCTCCTGACGCTCCTCTGTTTCTTTGTGACTCTCATGACGCTCCTCTGTTTCTGTGTGACTCTCCTGACGCTCCTCTGTTTCTTTGTGACTCTCCTGACGCTCCTCTGTTTCTGTGTGACTCTCTGACTCTCCTCTGTATCTGTGTGACTCTTTCCTTGATCATATCCAACCTGATCCCACACCCGAACTCAAAATGTTAGGTGACCTTATCATCCACAACACAATGGCTGGCGTATTCTGCTCGCACTGATCACGTCGGTGTAGTGGGGAAGAGAACATGTTGTAACTTCACTTAACCTGGTCAACACTCCCGCAAGGATCCCTGAGGAGACTTTTTGATATTTTTCTCAGTTTCCGCTCCTTTGCTTCTTTTGACCGCTCCTTCGTCTCCCCGGACAAGGCTCTCTTCTCAAAGCTCGTCCAGGAAAAGTTTGCAAAAGACCGTAACATGTATTATGATCAGGCTGAACGGAATGGTCTTCAAGATTTCTATGTTCTTTTACCTTGTCTTCCTGCCCTGAAGTTTATATCATCAAGGTCAGCTGCAGGAGATCATGTTTACCAAATGATTTCAAAAGAATCGTATTGTTACAGATGATTTAGTTCCTACACCACAGCCGTCATGAAGGTGGAAAGACCTGATGACTTAACATATATAATCCATCCATAGAGACATTCCAAGAATTACAAACATACAAGAGATGTCGACAACAATTTTTTTTCTCACAAATATCTTACTTACAACTTAACAACCCAGACAACAAATTATTCTTCACTTAGAAAAACGCAAATATTAAATAGGTCAAATGGAAATATTTATACTAGTCGACACGAACCCCTCCCACCACAACACTCTCATACTCACCCAAATAACAACAACATTTTCCTCGTTAATATACTTCTAACTTTGTATTCTCTTAAAAAAAAAGTCAAAGTTTATGTGGGAGAACGACACAACAGGTGGAGGGGGCCGGACCTGGTTGTCACAGTAACATATTAACTCGTGTATTGGATCACTCTTCAGGTGCCAGATGGTCGTTTTTCTCGCCGCTGGTGGAGTGAGAGATCTGTCCTCACCATAAATGTTTTCTCCTTTCAACACGTGACTCTGAGGTGTAGTTTTTCCTGACATATAAAACGCAATTAAAACAGAGGAGGGAAAATGTAACAGCCACTATAATCAACGATACGATAATAGACGCTTTGATCATGATTATAGTGATTACGTATATATATATATATATATATATATATATATATATATATATATATATATATATATATATATTGATAAATCACGGAAGAAACAACGGAGCACGAAAAGCAAGATGTTTATTCAAGACGTCATGGAATAAAGGCAATAGAATATCCATTTTCAATATAGACTAATTATCCACGTTTCATTGGATCACACTTGGGAAATATATATATATATATATATATATATATATATATATATATATATATATATATATATATATATATATATATATAAATTATATATATATATGTATGTATATATATATATATATATATATATATATATATATATATATATATATATATATATATATATATATATATATATATATATATTGTTCTTGTGGGGTTAAAGAGAAACAGCAAATAAATAAATACATAACATCAATGATAAAACTTAGTTTTCAAAGCCAGATTTGCAGTTTTGCAGAACTTCCACATTTCTAATCCAAACTTAAAGATGACTTAGCTGTTTAAATAGTTAATGCAGTACAGTAGTTTGTTTCAGGTACCTCATGTTATTAGTGCTTGTTTCACTATTATTAATGGTGGATTCCAATCCAGTGTATTTCAGTGTATCTTGTTCATGGGCAACAATTAAAATATTTTTAATGTAAACAAAACAAATTTATGTAAATGTAAAAATCTGATTTTTTATTTAAAAATAAATTCACAAACCCTGATTATTTTCAACGAACTGTTGAGTTTAGAAGTAATTAATTAGCAGGAGCTGAACGTTGTGTAGAACAATACAATTACTGTTCCAACACGGTAAAGGAGACACAAATGCCCTGATATGTAATGAGTAATATTTCTGCATGTAATAAATAACTGATGCATAATATTTGTTTTGTGTTTCTGTATAGTACTGTAATGATCCGTATATATTCTTCAGTGTTTCTCTATGTTCACAACAGTTAGTAAAGGTCTGTTTGGTGACTTTGTTTATCCCGTATTTTCGATGACTCGTAAATGGTGTGTCGTCATCATCGGTCTTCTCTCTCTTAACTCCGGGTTGTCGTGTCTTGTGTCTAAGATTCTCTGACAAATTCTTTGTTGTTTTCTGGACAGTTTTCCTCCTACTAAAATACTGTCAACTTCATGTCTGACGACCCGAGTTTTTAAGGTTCCCGGAGGTTCGGTCCCTGTACGAGAAAAAATCAAATGTTTTGCCTTTGTTTACGCTAAGTTACACGGTCGTCATGCTCCCGGGGGTGGTTCTCTTGTTTCATGTTTCCTCAAGCGACCAGACTTGGTTTTCGTAAAATATTCCTAAGGGGATGAAGCTAGAGAACGGAAATTTATATTTAAGAATATTATTGCTACACGGAGCTGCGACAGCTGATGGTTTTTGTGTAATTATTTAATTTCATGTGAATGGTTGATGCGATCACTGTTTGAATTCTCGGTCATTAGTGGTTTCTTTTGAACTACGTCATTCAACTCTATGAATTACTATTCTCGCTGACTAATCTATGGCTGAGTCAGTCACTGAGATGATGTCGTACAAGACACCGTAGATTAATTTGCTGCCAAGCGCACGATTATCACTGAAAATATATTCTTAGCTGTGGCACAGATGAAAACCATCATAATAGAAAATAACATGACTCATAATACTACAGATCATTATTCACATTATCATTGTAGTTGTAGGTGGACGACCACCAGTACCATGTCTCGACGCTTGTTGTTACCGTGCAGCTGAGGCTGAGTACTTCATCGAGGAAGGACGAACCCAACCAGCCTTATATTGATTTATGTTTGTCCTTGATTATTATCATACATTGTTTCTAGAAGGCCTCCAGTTTCGGGAAGTCTTAGTGCAATTTGGACGTTATATCGGCCAGCAACATTGTGCCTTAGTTCAGGCCAGATGCAGAACTTTTCATATCTCTTGTTAAGGATAATAATGTTCCCACTTTATGGGTACAGTTACAGTAGGATATATCAACACAATCAGGAGTCTTATGGAAGTCCTACACGATTATAATTTCAGGAAATATTTACATACTGTAAGTCACTAACTAACTAGAGGTGATCCTCACAACAGTTGTTAAATATAGGGAGTATTTACACAAGTCATTACCTATAGGAAAAGTTCATATGAGTCTTTAGACATAGGATGAATCCTTAGACATAGGATGAATCTCTAGACATAGGATGAGTCTCTAGACATAGGATGAATCTCTAGACATAGGATGAATCTCTACGCATAGGATGAGTCTCTAGACATAGGGTGAATCTCTAGACATGGGTTGAGTCTCTAGACATAGGATGAATCTCTAGACATAGGATGAATCTCTAGACATGGGTTGAGTCTCTAGACATAGGATGAATCTCTAGACATAGGACGAGTCTCTACACATAGGATATCTCTAGACATAGGATAGAGTCTCTAAACATAGGGGTAATGTCAATAACTGTGGGGATCAGGAGAGCTAGGGAACATAGGATCAAGACATGACCAGAACACCTGACCATCACAATACGTGGGGTTTAAGCTTCAGGTGATCGATTATAGTATTGACGAAAACAACCAGAAGACAAACTAACACGTAATTAGCATCAATATATGGAAGAGTCACCACGTCCATATATTAATGATAGGTAATGACAAATAATACAAAGAGTAAGAAATGAAAATCTGGGAATGAAAATTTAGATAAATGAGGAGAAATATTACATAGAAAACAAAGATGAGAAATACAGACGTGGAAAATCATAAATAAAAGCCATCAAAGAACTTAAGATCAATGCATTAGATTCACTCACCTTAAAAACAATAGATAAAGAAAATGGGATCAGAGAAATGAAAAAAGTTCCACTAGGATCGATAAATGTTAAAGTAAAACAATGAGGCTTGATCATTAACAGTGGTGGGCGTCAAAAAGAGGGAGGGGAGAGGGGAGAGGGGAGAGAGGAGAGAGAGGGGAGAGGGGAGAGGAAAAACAAAAATCAAATTATTGGAAGAGTTAATTGAATCTTGAAGACTGAAACAAAAATGAAGACCTAGTCAGTTCATTGAGAGAGAGAGAGAGAGAGAGACGAAATTTGAGATTATGTAAATTAGTAGATATTCAGTAAAAGTTAGCAGGGGAAAAAAAAAAGATATAAAAGTTACTTACACAAATGACAGGTATTATCGAGGTGTAAACATAAGACACTGTTAGTAGGATAAATAGTGACGTGAGGAACAGTATATAGTGAAGGTGTTATGGTGTTATGGTGTGCCGGGAGAGGGGGGGGGCATCTATTGTGTCGCCGGTATGTTTTACGGCCCTTGTAACAGACGGCGCTGCCCCATTAAGTGATTAATGTGAGGTGGGGGTGGTGGTGGTGGTGGTGGAGTAGTAGGCACGGAGGGAGTGAGGGAGGAGTGTTGGTGAGGGTGGTGGCTGGTGGTGGGTATTATGTAGGCACGGAGGTGAGGAGGTCTTGGTGAGGGTGGTGAGGTGGAGTGAGTGGCAGGCACGGATGGGTGAGGAGGTGTTGGTGAGGGTGGTGGTGGAGTGGTAGTGTGTGTAGGCACAGAGTGAGGAGGTGTTGAGGTGAGGGGTGGTGGGGTGGAGTGGTAGGGCTGCAGGAGGAGTGAGGAGGTGTTGGTGGGGTGGTGGTGGAGTGGTGGGCACGGAGGGTGAGGTGTTGGTGGGGTGGTGGTGGAGTAGTAGGCACAGGAGAGGTGAGGAGGTGGTGAAGGGGTGGTGGTGGAGTAGTGTGAGTAGCAGGCACGGATGGGTGAGGAGGAGTGTTGGTGAGGGTGGTGGTGGGTAGTGAGTAGTAGGCTGGAGGTGTGGGAGGTGTTGGTGGTGGTGGTGGGTAGTGGGCAGGAGGTGGGGAGAAGTGTTGGTAGAGGTGAGGTGGGTAGTGGGCTGGAGGTGAGGAGGTGTTGGTGAGGGTGGTGGTGGGTAGTGGTGGCAGGCACGGAGGTGTGGGAGGAGTGTGGTGAGGTGGTGGTGGTGGAGTAGTAGGCACGGAGGGAGTGAGGGAGGAGTGTTGGTGAGGGTGGTGGTGGAGTAGTGAGTAGCAGGCACGGAGGGAGTGAGGGAGGAGTGTTGGTAGAGGTGAGGTGTATTTTTAGTGATGCAGTCTTTAGAAAAGTTTTGTGTATGATTATAACATTAAAAAAAAAAAACATGAACAACTTTAACAACAACACCAACAGTAAAAGACAAAAGCAATATAATAACCGCAATAACACCAACAATACCATGCCACAGTGACGACCATTCCAGCAATACAAGCATTAATAACAAGATCGGTATCAACAATAACAACAATAAACTTAGTAAAAACGTCTCTTACTGAAAATCCTCGTCAATTTGCTTCCACGAACGTCAACAAAAAACACGATGCCCTTACTCTTATATACAAGGTACAGTTGCCCACAGGTATAGTGTTCCATCCCCCAGTGGCCTTTCCGAACATGTGGCAAGGTTGGAATCTAAGTCAAACCTTCTCTACAAATATTACATCTATTTTATCGGTTAGCACAAATCTCGAGTACAAATATTACCTAAGAAATATATTGTTGGCCGCATGTTCTGATTTGATTTGATTTTGCCGCTTACAGCGGCTACTTTATTGTGCACCCCACACTCATCCTGTGAGCGGTAGCGCAAAAGGATTACAGAGTAGGGTTTACAAAGGGTCATAATAATTAACCCCCGTTGTCAGGATATTATGGCACTGAATATTTTACAATTCTTTCATTTACATTATTTGTTTAGTTCTATGCA
This sequence comes from Homarus americanus, assembly GCF_018991925.1. NCBI lineage: Eukaryota > Metazoa > Arthropoda > Malacostraca > Decapoda > Nephropidae > Homarus > Homarus americanus. Next base: position 117,093 of record NW_024736349.1, read on the forward strand.
TAAAGAAACTTTATTCTAAATGCCTGATACAGGCGTGTGAGGCAGTATGTCTATTTCTACTTTATTGTCCCATTTAAGTGGGAAGTATTCAAGCACATTGCGTATTTGGTTCTGTACATGAAATTAATATAATTACTAAAGGTGCAAAAAAGTGGATACAATCTTAATATCGGCTTTCTTGCCATTAGAGATGGTCGTTGTGCCATTTCATGCACAGTGTGCAGACCTGTCCCTAAAGGTTCTATCTTCACACAGTCGAGGACGTAGTGTTCAGATGATATTGTACATATGTATAATACACACTTTATTAGTTGTTTACATCTGCTTGAGGAACATACTTATATCTTAACCTTAATCTAGCAGTTACAACATTTTGTAATCTAGTGATCTTGTTACTTGCTCCATATACATGTTTCGCGATACATCTCATCATAGTAGCCTATCGACTAGTGCCTGTTTGCACTTGTCTACTTACGTCAAACTCATCAATAAGTTCTTTCTAATTGTTTTAGGAGTTCTTTTGACCAGACCCAATTTGTGATGGCAGTGTCTTTGTTAGACGCGAGTTTGGCGAGGGCATCAACTCTGTCTTGTTTTATGAGGCCTATGTGAGAGGGGATCCACAACAGTTTGACCTTGACACCCCGGTCAACAAGGCACGCATATTTGTGTCTGGCTTCAGAGACAAGAGCGTGACAACCTGAGTCGAGGGTACCAAGGGCAAGAGATCACGGAGGGTGGATCACTGTACCTGGGGGCAACTGTACATAGGAGAGGTAACAACCCTGCCAAAGAGCTCTGTAGTAATCAAAAAGAATATTACGAGCTTTTATTGAAGATTTCTTGTGGTATGAAGCGCTGCATTGGCATAAAAGATAATGTATTTTTTTTAATGCGATTGGAGTGACTGATACTGAATAAAAAGAAAAATTAATCACTCATCAGCAACTCGAACAGCATGTTGATTAGCTACCTCTGGCTACGTCACTTGGCTCCACCCCTTGTCCCTCTAGTCAGCTGTGAAGGCGCGATTCTTAAAGTGATCAAGATAATATATATATTTTAGCAATGGTAGTTTGTGCTGTAGCTTAATGCAGGTTAGGTGGATGAATAAAAAAGTTTGTATCTTTTCATTGATTTCCACATAGTGATAAGAAAATGGATAGACGCTCGTGTAAAAGAAAAGATCTCTGGAGTTAAAAGCAAGTAAAGCCTTGGCATTGTATTTGTTCCATGATTTTCACTTCCCAAATGACAACGTGGAGCTTTCTTTAACCGAGTTCACGTCTGACCCTGAATATACCAAGGCTGGGACAATTGGGACGTACTATTCTGAATCCTATTTCATACGATAATCATAATGGAGAAAGTATCCTGCCATTGCCGATATTTGGTTGACTTGCAGAAAATCGCAGACTATTTTCTTGGAAATAAGATAATTAAGTTTTTTATTTCTTTTAAATTGTTCTTTAATTGTTAATGTCTCTCTAAAAATCATGTTTTGTTTTTTTTAATTGGTTTGGGTTATAGAGTTTTTATCTGACAGCGTAATACCATAATAGGCAACATAGTGACTTCATTTTGCTACTGTAGTGTAATTAATAGCACTTTGTTTTGTAGGTTAAATTCTTATATATTCTAAGAGTCTCATCACTTACTCATTAAACTTAATCTGCTTAATTAGGATATAGCAAACTACATATTAGTTGGGACACACTTATATAGGTACAGTAATCTCATTGTTGTTGCTTTTCTAAGACATCTAGACTACTGGTCACTCAGCTGAATTTTGTCTTTGTTTAACTTAGCTGATGGTCAAGTGAGCACCAAACAGTTAGCTGCTGAGCCTAGCGTTATCATAAGACGTCTTACACCAATTTTTGGCCGCAGGAAGTCGCCAACGATCCAAGTCTATCCTACATTTCATAATATATATTGTAATGTATATTTTACATTTATGGAAAAAGGTTTAATTTATTACGTTTCTTCACATAAATTTGGACCCACCAAAAAACGATTTCATAATAATGCTTACGTGTGCTGGACGCCAGAGGAACAAAATTGCCAGCTCGGGTTTTCATCGAGCCGATATAACGCTACCTACCCTTCTATATACTGTACCTTGTGTATATATGGGTTGACTGAAGTGAATTACGTAATATGTTTCTGTCATCACTGTGAAGGACACGCCTTTACACAGTCTTGCCGGCACACCAGGTACTGAAAATATTTATGAACATTTAGTGAAATAAATGTGTCCGTCAAATCGTCAATTTCATTTCGTTCCTTATGATGTAACTCGCCCGAACTATGACTGCTACTGTTACGTTTCAGGAAGATCTGTGAACCACTTCAAGAGGTAGACCACTGATACAGACGCGGCAATAAGCGAGATTCAGTGAACTCACTCTGTGGGTGTAATTACGGGTCTCCTCCCTCATATTTCTCTAAGTTACCCAAACTTGTCGTAGCTGAGGGGATAAATCATGAAACTAGCGGGTTAGTTCAGTGATACAGTGACTTCAGTTATTATATAGTTAAATAAAGAGAAGATTCGAGAACTGTAAGGCATAACAGGTTCATATATTAAAGTAATGGTCATCATTAATTAAACATTCATTTTATTTTCAGTATTTCATCTTCACCAGTAAATAATAAGGCATCTGGAAACCTCAAAAACATAGAAGAATTGTAAGTGTTGACTCGACATTCTTTGTAGATTGAAAACGATTTCCAGGTTTTTCTTCTGAAAGCCCGAGATCTAAATGGCGTTCGTGTGTGGTAAAGATCTGCCTCTGTCACAGAGGAAATAGGCTATTTTGTGACAATTTCCCTTCCCATTTATTGAGTGAGCCTTGATTGGCTGACTCTCTCCCTCCCTCCCTCACTTACTCCCTATTCCATTTCCATTATACGCTCTCTGGTCATTGCTAGTTCCGCTCCCCTCCCTTCCCCCCTTTCCTTCCCTCTCTCTCTCTTCTTGATTACTCTCTCCATCCTCTCTACCTCCGTTTGTTTGTATATCTCCACTTCCCACCCTCCCATCCTCCCTCTCTCTTTCCCACTTTCCCTCCCACTCTACACTTCCCATCTCCTACCCACCCCCCACCCTCCCTCCCACTCCCCGTCTTTCCCTACCACTCAATTTATCTCCCCCCCCTTCCTCCCAACTATTGGCTCTTCTTTTTTTCCGTCCCTCTCCCGTTTTCTGTGGTTCGTCTTCTTTCAATGTTTCCTTTTGTGTTATGGTGTTGTTGTTTTTTAGTGCCGTTGGCTTGATTAGTTCTTTGTAATGTCACGAGGGAAGTAAATAGTTAGGTTCTCGTAGTTGTAGTGGAAGGTGTTGTAGTAGTAGTAATGGTCATAGTACAGTAGTTATGGTAGTAGCACTAATACTATTATTATTAAAGGAGCTAACCTAGCAATCAACTAACTTCTTACTATAATAAAATCTCGCTTCTGGTTATTTTCCAACAACCACAATGCGTTATGGTCGCTTTTCGTTTTCTGAGCCAACACACTATCGGGTCTAAACCAGCTTAAATTTTCATAACAATATACATAATCTTGCTTCATTCTGCAACTTGATATATTCTATCCAATATCTTCTTACTTGCAGCAAATTCAAGTGACATTGTACCTGGTATCCGCCTTATAGAAGTAACAAATATAGGTGTACAATGTAATGCTTCCTCGTTACAATTTTCTTACTAATATTACAAAGTTATAAGATGTTCCTCAAAGTTTTATTTTCTGTAACTTGTGTAAAGATCGTGATTATCTGAGAGGATGAAACGTTACTAGAGGTGTGTGAGGCATTGTGAGGGAGTGTGGCGCAGTGTGAGGCAGTGTGAAGTGTGTGGCGCAGTGTGAGGGTGTGTGACCAGTGTGGGGTGTGTGGTGCAGTGTGAGTGTGTGGCACAGTGTGAGGGTGTGTGACGCAGTGTGAGTGTGGCGTGGTGTGGCGCAGTGTGAGAGTGTGTGGTGCAGTGTGAGGGTGTGTGGCGCAGTGTGGGGTGTGTGGTGCAGTGTGAGGTTGTGTGGTGCAGTGTGAGGGGTGTGTGGCGCATTGTGAGGTGTGTGTGGCAGTGTGAGGGAGTGTGGCGCAGTGTGAGAGTGTGTGGTGCAGTGTGAGGGTGTGTGGCACATTGTGGTGTGTGACGCATTGTGAGGTGTGTGACGCAGTGTGGTGTGTGGTGCAGTGTGAAGGTGTGTGGCACGTGTGAGGTGTGTGGTGCAGTGTGAGAGTGTGTGGTGCAGTGTGAGGTGTGGGTGAGGGTGTGTGAGGTGTGTGGTGAGTGTGAGGGGTGTGGTGCAGTGTGAGAGGTGTGGCAGTGTGAGGAGTGTGGCAGTGTGAGAGGTGTGTGTGCAGTGTGAGGTGTGTGAGTGTGAGGTGTGGCAGTGTGAGGGGTGTGTGGTGCAGTGTGAGAGTGTGTGTAGTGTGAGAGTGTGTGGTGTGTGTGAGGTGTGAGAGTGTGTGAGGTGTGTGGATGGTGAGAGTGTGTGGCAGTGTGAGGGTGCAGTGTGAGAGTGTGTGGTAGGGAGGTGTGGGAGAGGGTAGTGAGAGGGGGTGGGAGAGGGCGTGAGAGGGAGAGGGGGTGGACAGTGTGAGAGTGTGGTGGTGGAGAGTGTGGTGCAGGAGAGGTGTGATGCAGTGTGGTGTGAGGGTGATGCAGTGAGAGGGTGTGAGGGGTGTGGTGCAGGGAGAGGTGTGAGGGGTGTGGTGGTGCAGTGTGGTAGAGTGTGGTGCAGTGTGAGTGTGTGGCGTGAGAGTGTGTGGTGCAGTGAGTGTGGCGCATTGTGAGGGTGTGTGACGCAGTGTGAGAGTGTGTGGCGCAGTGTGAGGGGTGTGTGTGGTGCAGTGTGAGGGTGTGTGGCGCATTGTGAGGGTGCGTGAGGCAGTGTGAGGGTGTGTGAGGCAGTGTGACGTAGCGTGAGGCAGTGTGAGGCAATGTGAGGGTGTGTGACGCAGTGTGAGGCAACGTAAGGTAGGATGAGTCATACTGAATTTCATGGCGGTGGTTTATATAGAGTTCTACAATGATCTTGTTTACGTGTTTTTAGTGTTATTCCTCTTACCTCTGTGTTTATGTTTGTTTACACACACACACACACACACACACACACACACACACACACACACCGGGGGGGGGGTTAAATTGCCATATACTATTGATCATTCCCTTTGCAATATTTTTCCATCACAAGCCTTTGGTGATGTTTGACACACACGTTACTGGAATCAAAGTCTTCACAGAATCGATCCTCATTTATTTTCTAGTCCAATTCATCTCATGTTGTTCTCCCATTTTACTATTATTATGGGTCGCTCGTTTCCCCTGACAGCTTCCTTTTATGGTATTGTTTTCTTTTTAATATCAGTTATGACCGTGTGTCGCTTTTACTGGCGGCGCGTTTTTCGTTATGGTGGTCTGTTAAATGTTGATATTGTTTGATTTTTTTTTGTGTCTGTGTGATGTTGTGTTCGCTTTTATTTTGTGGTGCTGTTATTTTTAGGAATATAAAATGAAACTGTGAAATAAAAACGTGTGTATGTGTGTAATAATAATAATAATAATAATAATAATAATAATAATAATAATAATAATAATAATAATAATAATGATTAATCAACGGTTTATTGAAAGAGCATGGCAGCCGGAAGGTTGAAAAGATACAGTTACATAATTGGGGAATGGGTCTCTTTATTGACAAATAATATACAAGTAACATAAGTGATACAAATATGATATATAATTACTAGGTGGGGAGAAGCTCAAACTACAGGGCATTTCAACACAGTGACAGTGCAAAAAGTAAGATTGACTGGGAGTAAATACACTGGTTGATTACAAGTTATTGATAATTTTTACAATGGTTGGGACTGGGCTGTTCTTACAGCGATCAGTTCGTGCTCGTATGGGCTGGATGTGGTTGTGGTGTCGAACAGCAATTCTCGGACGAGGGATCTCAGGTGGTAATAGGAGCCGGTGTCGAGGATGGTGCAGAAGCTTCTCACCAAATTTGCAGATGAGGTCGTGGTGATGGTCAGAGAGAGCCGAGAGGGTCAGTGTGTTGAACGCGCGCGTGTGTGTGTGTGTGTGTGTGTGTGTGTGTGTGTGTGTGTGTGTGTGTGTGTGTAATACCAGATATATCATAACACTGAAATCCGACAGTAGAAGATAAAGTATTGTTGAAGAGGAACATAGTGTATGATTTTGTGAGTGAAATATTCGGTGCTCCCATTTCCTGTGGATAAAATTAACTTATATATTACTCACTACTCTAACGCGCCTAAAATATACAATTTCCAATACAAGATATTCAGCTAAAGAGCATCATCAGCATATTCCAGGTGCACATAATTATCAACACTGCATTCGTGTGTCTTGGCAGTCTCTCGGTGTAAGTGACTCATTGAAATTAAAACCAAAATGTTTCATGTTGATAAATCTTTTTCAAGCGGATAACATGTAAGTCGTCTCGAAATAATTTTCTTTACATGAAACGAAAATCTCGGCTTTTGAAATGACTAGTGACAGAAAGCGACATGTGCCGTGCAGCTGAATCGGTTAGAGATGACAGTCTCCAGTGAAAATTTTCTCTTGATAAATTGTTAAAGTTTAAGTGACACCCATTAATAGATCTGAAATATCAGTGGACATTTTCACGTCCATGAGAACAGGTTTGGTGACATAAACTAACTATGTGGTCTGCTTCAGCTCGTGGTGTGGATCATGCATGTTCCTCCCAGCTCTTGTGGAGGGAACAACACGTTATTTGGTATCCCACTTTGTGCTGCTTCATGTGACAACTCACGTGAGCACACTAATGCTGACACGTAAAATGTTTACAACTTATGCATCAAACAATTTTCAGCTAGGCATATATTTTCCAACTATCATCATCATCATTGGAATATAAAAAGTTTTCCTTTTCACTGATGATTTTCACTATATTGATGCGATTTTCTCAGAGGTTTATTTCTTTACCTCGACATTAACCTCTGTTGTCTTTACGCACCGGAAATATAACACCTTCATGACACAAACAACTGGTGGACACAAGCCAGGATATACCTCACATGTGGCCACGATTGTAATGCATTTTTCTTGTGTTCTTTCATCAAGTTTGGGGAGACCTTTTTTACTTGGAATATTAAATCTGTCGACCGGTCACACACACAAATAAGTTTTCATTTTATATTCTACATATAATTTCAGTTTATACATAAATTAAGGAAATGTTGGAGGGTGAAAGTATGTGTCCCTGTTTCTCCCTTAGTAAGTTCACCCTTCATATATGTGTCCTTGTGTCTCCCTTAATAAGTTCACCCTTCATGTATGTGTCCCTGTGTCTCCTTTAATAAGTTCACCCTTCATGTATGTAAGTTCACCCTTCCCTGTGTCTCCCTGAATAAGTATGTGTCCCTGTCTCCCTTAATAAGTTCACCTTCCATGTAAATCTTGTTTGTTCAGTTAGTCGTGACAGGTGGAGAGCTGTGTTGTTGTAGGTAGGTACACTGGACAATACCTCTACCTTCGCTACTTCGCAATATTTATGTCCCACTTTTATTTTAAACATTTGAAAGAGTAAATATCTATGTTTTGTTTTCACCTAAGCAATTGCAAAAAAACTGCATTTCAATATTTTATGCTGTTTGATAATACTGTAATAAATGTTTAAATCAGAACGGGACTTCATTGCCACTGTATACAGTATATTCAACGAACGTGGTGTGTCTGGCATTGTTATTTCAGGTGAAAAATGAATAAAAAAGGAACAAAACAGAGCACGAATAATATTAAATTATTTATTTGATTATCATTTGTTATTGTACATCGACTTAAGACTTAAAGAGAAACATCTTTTTCTATAGTATATCTATCGGTTGCCGCTGTTTGTCGTGAGGCGTTGAGAACAGTTTCTTGATAGAGCAGAGTGTCACTACGACTTGTCCTTATGTGTTGCCCCGGGCTGTCTGTCACACCGAGAACAAAAACATCATTTCATAATAGTCGCTAACAGCATAATACTGTATGTCACTTAATGTTCATTCAAGATCTGGGTATGTGGTGGTTGGTAATTTTATGCAGTTTTGATAGTTACTAAAATTTTCACGTTATTACCTTAAAAAAACTTTTATGGCTCATAACTGAAACAGGAAAAAGGCTCTTGTTATTATCCTCTACCCTGTATTGTTGCCGTTGACGGTGTAAAGGACAAGATCAAATGATAACACGAATAACAAGTTTACGTTTCTCTCTGCAGTTAGATATATCACCATTATTGTTGGGAAGAAAATAAGAAACATGACCCGTCAGCGCTGCTTAATGTCAGTCTCTCTGTTTGACGTAAACATCACGACCCCGGGAGGGAAGCTGTCTAACAATTATTTTCTCGTCCTTTCGTCTTTCTAATTTTTTTTCCTTCTTTTAATTTTTGTCCTTCTTTTAGTCTTCTTTTTCTTCTTTCTTCATCTTATTGTGTCATCTTTTTCATTCTTATGGTAGTATAATGTACTACCAGAAGAAGTGTTAAGAGGAAATATGACTTCAAAATGGTTCGCTCGGATCAGTCTGAGAAACTGTAGGTTGGACGTGTAAGTTTTCTTCCAATGGATTGCTTTAGTAACTTTTTAAAATAGATTTATTCATCTTCTATTTTCTTATTGAATCGAAATTGTTTGTTTAATGTGTTGGATGAAACAACTTTATTTTGGGGTAAAACTCAATCGCTAAGATTTAATCTAAAAATATATGTTCCATAATACTATATTATTACATTAAAACGATTATCCTATTTAACGTGATATATTATATATATATATATATATATATATATATATATATATATATATATATATATATATATATATATATATATATATATAATTTATTTTTTTTTTGGGGAATATCTAAAGCAAGTTGGCTCTTTTACAAAGTTTTTAAGAGGGAGGGAAAGGGTGAGAGGAAAGAGTGGTAGGGAGGAAGGGAAGAGAGAAAGGAGTTAAAGCTTAGGTATTAAAGAAAGCTTTTTCCTCTAAGTTCTCTCACTGTTATAAACAATGTGGTTGCCGTCCAAAGTTCGGTCTGCCGAAATAATAATGTTTCTGAAAGTTATTTTATGTTATGAAAAAATTTTCAGACCTGTCATTGAAAATGTAAACGCGAGGGAAAGGTCCAGGTGTGTGAGGATCAATGCTGCGGGGAACAGCCTCATGTTCAATACATATAGAATAATCTGAAGGAGTTGTAATATTTCTAGTTCAAAGACTGGCTGAGCTGAGTGGTGTCACCTCGGCGAGTGTTTATCACGGTGTGAGTGTCACCAAACATCTGGGCCGAACTGTACTGAATCAAGTTCCTGCAACAGGAATTATTTTCATTAACACATTTACTACAAATCGTTGCATAATAGGTAAATAAGCCACTTTGGTGGGTAAATTGGTGTTGTTTTTTGCAGGAATTTATAAAAAAAAATACAGGTATATTGAACTGCCTGGCTTTGCTTTCTCTCAACACATTAAATGGTTATCAGTGGCTGTAGGAACTAACACTGGACGACACCAAGGATTCTATACTCAGGGCTGTCTAGGAGGATGGCTCCCTCCAGTGGGTGAACTTGGTTACCCCAACTGTGGTGCCGCCGCGCGGCTGCTAAGTATAAACAATATTTAGTTGGCAGGCAAATATTAAAGGGAGGGAGACGCACATTTGGGCGAATGTATTGTGTTTTATTGTCTTGTGCACTTTATTTTACCACCTACAATGGGCTACAATTACTGTACAGCTATAAACTGGTCCAACAACACCAAAAGGAACAGAAACTTGTCTTTCTTCAGATTGCCAAAGGATCATGAGAGATGAGTCGTAAACCTCCTTCCCTTAATGTTGACTGTTCACTAGTTTTTATAAACTATTTATTTAATGTATTTAGTATTGGTAACAATCCGCTGTTCAAGACGGCTAGTGAACATCAGAGTATCAGGATACTGTGTACGGTATTGTCGAAAATTTAAGGCTGAACTTTTAAGTTTATGGTCAATATTCGATATAGGACCATCGACAACTTGGTGGACGAAGTTATGTTTTTGCTGGATACTTTATGTTTTTAATTTATTTCACATTAATTTCTTGGGTAAATTGACAATGAGGGCGACACAACTCGTCCCTTATAAATCAACTTGAACCTCGGTGTGAAATTCATGAATACTTTACCAGCCCAACCCAACCTAACCTTTGAAGGGGGGGGGGGTTACAACCTAGTAGTTGTTCTCAGGAATATATGGTAAATAGAAGCACCTCCCCCCGCTCTCCCCCACCTTCTTTAAAAAATATAATAAACTTGCTGGTGTTTTTTTTTTCATTTTAAATACAAAAAGAAATATCCCAAGTAATAATCGTAGGCTGCTGCAGCTACCATACGGAGTTTGAATATTAGGTTATATAATAAACTTATTATTCACGGGTTATAACATACAAAGTAAGCCTTTCAGTCTCACAAGGTAGTTCATCCCAACAACTAGGTAAAGATTCAGTTGAGTACAGCCACGGAACTCTATATTCACGTTTATTTTGGGAGATAAAGAAAAAAGAAGCTGTAATGTACTTCAGTTAGATCCGTTGGTCATCACTAAACTCGCGAGCACAATATAAGATGTGAAAAAGTGGTGTCACTACCAACTCTGTTACCAACCTGTAGAGTATTGTCTGCGATATTTTTGTTCATATGATGTAAAGCTGAACAACAGAAGGGAGAATAGTCCCTTAAGTAGGCAAATAATAATTATTAATGCAAAATAATCAATGTGTTACTTTGAGACATTACTCCGAGATATCTAACGTTGGATGTTAATAACCTACTGGCTATATACAGTATAAACTGCTTTTATTGAACAATCTGGTGTTAGAGCACAATGTCATGTAAGGCCCAATGGGCTTGACCACGTTTATACACAGCAGCCGCTTGGCGGTGCGACCGTCGCGGGGATTAAAAAAAAGAAGACCATTAAGTGAGCCATCCACCTACACCTGTATAGAACCCTTGAGGACCCATTATGAGCCAGAACTGAAGTCAGAATGTGATGTCGTAAAAGGAAACAGTAAAACCCTATATTAAAATTGATGAAAGTCTATTAAGGAGCTGAATAATAATAATAATAATGATGATAATGATGATGATGATGATGATGATGATGATGATGATGATGATGATGATGGAGACATACCATAAAGAGAAACAGTTTAGTGTAGGTGAAACAAATTTATTTTTGTGTTCCAGCAACGAGAAGAATGATGAAAAATAAATATTGTCAGGATGAAAGAGAATAGTTAAATAATAAGTAAAAAAAGTCAAATAACCGTAACAGGAAGCATAGGTCAGGTAAATGGAATATAGAGTTTTGTCCTTCAGTGAGAGGAAGAATAATGTATGATAAATATTGTTGTGAGGAGGAGAGAGAGAAGACAATAAATTAAACAAGTGAAGAAGTAAAGTAAAAAAAAGAACCTGTTTCGCTGAGAGGCGGGTGAAGGACGATGAGGATTTGGAGGTTGTAAAGTAATTAAACGTTGAAGCCCTCACCGGGGCCCTGAGGTCTCTACCAAGACCCTGAGGCCTTTACCAAGACCCTGGGGCCTTTACCAAGACCCTGAGGCCTTTACCAAGACCCCGAGGCCTTTACCAAGACCCTGGGGCCTTATCAAGACCCTGAGGCCTTTACCAAGAACCTGAGGCCTTTACCAAGACCCCGAGGCCCTCAGTGGGAGCTTGATGAGGCCCTTACTAGGACCCTGAAACCTTCACTAGGACCCTGAGGCCTTCACCAGGACCCTGAGGCCTTCACCAGGACCCTGAGGCCTTCACCAGGACCCTGAGGCCTTCACCAGGACCCTGAGGCCTTCATCAGGACCCTGTGGCCTTCATCAGGACCCTGCGAGAGAGAGAGAGAGAAAATGTACGTTTGTCAAAGTAAAAACAATAGGCCGCTGTTCACTTGTTTCCCCGTGAGAGCCAGGCGGGGTCGGGCTCGTGGCTGATTGGTGGAAGGTTCTGGGAATAGGGATGACTGGTGTAAAGCTATTTGATTATTTTACCTAAAAATATACACTACTTGTCGTTTACATAACTGGTCGTTTATTTACTGGTCGTTTATTAACTGGTCGTTTATTAACTGGTCGTGAGAAAAATGTCTGAGTGTGTCAGTGGTCGTGTCAGTGGTCGTGTGTCAGTGGTCGTGTTTGTCAGTGGTCGTGCGGTGGTCGTGTGTCAGTGGTCGCGTATCAGTGGTCGTGTGTCAGTGGTCGTGTTTGTCAGTGGTCGTGTGTAGTGGTCGCCAGGGTTTGTCAGTGATCGTGTGTCAGTGGTCGTGTGCCAGTGGTCGTGTGTCAGTGGTCGTGTGTGTCAGTGGTCGTTGGCAGTGGTCGTCGGGTGTTGTCAGTGGTGTGTCAGTGGTCGTGTGTGTCAGTGGTCGTGTGTCAGTGGTCGTGTTTGTCAGTGGTCGTGTCAGTGGTCGTGTGTCAGTGGTCGTGTTTGTCAGTGTCGTGCTGGGTCGTGTTTGTCAGTGGTCGTGTGTCAGTGGTCGCAGGGTCGTGTGGTCAGTGGTCGTGTGTCAGTGGTCGTGTGTCAGTGGTCGTGTGTGTCAGTGGTCGTTATGGTGTCAGTGGTCGTGTGTCAGTGGTCGTGTGTGTCAGTGGTCGTGTAGGGTCGTGTTTCGTGTCGGCAGTGGTCGTGTGTCAGTGGTCGTGTTTGTGGTGTCAGTGGTCGTTTGTCAGTGGTCGTGTGTGTCCAGGGTCGTGTGTGGGTCGTGTGGTCAGTGGTCTTCGTGTGTGTCAGTGGTCGGTGTCGTGGTCGTGTTTGTCAGTGGTCGTGTGTGTCAGTGGTCGTGTGTCTGTGGTCGTGTTTGTCAGTGGTCGTGTGTCAGTGGTCGTGTCGTGGTCGTGTGTGTCAGTGGTCGGTGGTCGTGTGTCAGTGGTCGTGTTAGTGGTCGTGTGTCAGTGGTCGTGTTTGTCAGTGGTCGCGTGTCAGTGGTCGTGTCAGTGGTCGTGTGTCAGTGGTCGTGTGTGTCAGTGGTCGTGTGTGTCAGTGGTCGTGTGTGTCAGTGGTCAGTGTGTGTCAGTGGTCGTGTCAGTGGTCGTGTGTCAGTGGTCGTGTCAGTGGTCGTGTGTCAGTGGTGTGCGGGTCGTGTTGTCAGTGGTCGTGTGTCAGTGGTCGTGTGTGTCAGTGGTCGTGTGTGTCGTGGTCGTGTGCAGTGGTCGTGTGTGTCAGTGGTCGTGTCAGGGTCGTGTGTCAGTGGTCGGCAGTCGGGGCCAGTGGCTGTGTGCTGGTGGTCGTGTGTGCAGTGGTCGTGTGTGCAGTGGTCGTGTGTCAGTGGTCGTGTCAGTGGTCGTGTGTGTCGGTGGTGTGCAGTGGTCGTGTATCAGTGGTCGTGTTTGTCAGTGGTCGTGCGGGTCGTGTGTCAGTGGTGTTTGTCAGTGGTCGTATCAGTGGTCGTGTATCAGTGGTCGTGTCAGTGGTCGTGTGTTAGTGGTCGTGTGTAGGGCGTGTGTCAGTGGTCGTGTGTCAGTGGTCGTGTCAGTGGTCGTGTGGGTGGTCGTGTGTCAGTGGTCGTGTCAGTGGTCGTGTGTCAGTGGTCGTGCAGTTGGTCGTGTGTCAGTGGTCGTGTGTCAGTGGTCGTGTGTCAGTGGTCGTTTGTCAGTGGTCGTGTTGTCAGTGGTCGTTTGTCGTGGTCGTTTGTCAGTGGTCGTGTTTGTCAGTGGTCGTGTTTGTCAGTGGTCGTGTTTGTCAGTGGTCGTGTGTGTCAGTGGTCGTGTGCAGTGGTCGTGTGTGTCAGTGGTCGTGGTCAGTGGTCGTGTGTCAGTGGTCGTGTGTGTCAGTGGTCGTGTTTGTCAGTGGTCGTGTTTGTCAGTGGTCGTTTGTCAGTGGTCGTGTTGTCAGTGGTCGTTTGGTCAGTGGTCGTGTGTCAGTGGTCGTGTTTGCTGGTGGTCGTATTCAGTGGCTGTATCAGTGGTCGTGTGTGTCAGTGGTCGTAGCAGTGGTCGTGTGTTAGTGGTCGTGTGCTGGTGGTCGTGTGTGTCAGTGGTCGTGTGTGTCAGTGGTCGTACAGTGGTCGTGTGTCAGGTCGTGTCAGTGGTCGTGTAAGCAGTGGTCGTGTGTGTCAGTGGTCGTGTTTGTCAGTGGTCGTGTGTCAGTGGTCGTGTGTGCGTCTGTGTAGTGTGTGTGTTTCTGTGGTCGTGTTTGTCAGTGGTCGTTTGTCAGTGGTCGGTTTGTCAGTGGTCGTGCATGGTGGGTCGTTTGTTGTGTGTGTCAGTGGTCGTGTGCCAGTGGTCGTGTGTGTCAGTGGTCGTGTGTCAGTGGTCGTGTATCAGTGGCTGGGCCAGTGGTCGTGTTTGTCAGTGGTCGTGTTTGTCGGTGGTCGTGTTTGTCAGTGGTCGTTTAGGTCGTTTGTCAGTGGTCGTGTTTGTCAGTGGTCGTGTGTCAGTGGTCGTGTGTGTCAGTGGCCGTGTCAGTGGTCGTGTGTCAGTGGTCGTGTGTCAGTGGTCGTGTGTGTCAGTGGTCGTGTTTGTCAGTGGTCTTGTGTGTCAGTGGTCGTGTGTCAGTGGTCGTGTGTGCTGTGGTCGTTGTCAGTGGTCGTGTGTCAGTGGTCGTGTGGGCAGTGGCGGGCCGTGGCGTGTGTCAGTTGTCGTGTGTCAGTGGTCGTGTGTGCTGGTCGGTCGTATCAGTGGCTGTGTGTCAGTGGTCGTGTCAGTGGTCGTGTTTGTCAGTGGTCGTGTTTGTCACAACACATAGAATATTAAGTTTCCAATAGACCAGCAGGCAGCGTGAACCGGCATTCGACCTCCTTCACTTCATCATCTGTAAAGTGATGTACTGTACTGTACTGTACTGTACCGTTTCACATTCAGATGGACTGGAGGTGTTGCTAAAATCACAATTTAATTTATTATCTCACGGATCTTGAATCTCCACTTTATGATGTCATCAGCTCCATCTCTACCTACTGTGAGAAGCTATTTTTTTCTTTGTTTCTATACTGTTCTCCCAACTCTACAACTTCTTTGGAACTCTTTGAAGCTATCTCACTTCTTGCCATGAGTCGTTGCTATACACACAACACCGGGATCCTCTACTAGGGATTTCAATGTACATCTGAAGAGTGACAGCTCTGCAAGGATGGCCAGGTGGAGCAGGGCATAACAACTTACTTAATGATTTGGAACAAATGATAAACACCTACGTGTTCTGATCGACACGATCAACTATAGCATTCGTGATCTTTGTTTCTCCTCTAACCCCTCACACTATTCATGCCAATTTTGCCTTTATAGAATCTTCTGATCACAAACTGGGCACGACCACCTCCCCCACCCCCCTCTAAACGTCAACTATGGCACTATCGGAGGGCAAGCTGGCAATCCTTGCGAGAATTCTTCACCGACTTTCCTTGGGATGAATGTTGCTTTTCCACTCGGGATGCCTCGGTATGTGCTGACAGCATTGCTGGGGTTATACAAGGCGGTATGAGTGCATTTATCCTATCTTCTACCAAAACTTTCACATTACAATCATGGTTTGATCGCTCCTGCTCTCTTGCTTGCAGGGTGAGAGATAGGGCATATCGAGCTATGAAACTATCTCCTTCTCCTATTACCCACACCTCTTTCATTACTTCTAGGAATCGTTGTAAGGCTATTCTTCGTAGGGCCAAGCGGAATTTTATTAAAAGAAAGACTGCTGTCCTGACTAATTCTTCCTCTAGTAAATCCTTCTGGTCCTTAGCTAAAAACACTTGTAACAACTTCTGCACGCCTTCTTTTCCTCCCCTCTTCCGTCCCAATAACTCTATAGCCAACTCTCCCCCAGAGAAAGCCAACCTCTTTGGCACCTTATTCTCCTCTAATTCCACCTTAGACGATTCCCACTCTACCCCTCCTACCCCTGCACCTCCTACTGAACCTATGCACTTTCCTATAATCTCCACTCGCAGGGTTGCCGGTGTGTTATCCAGGTTGGATGTGAGTAAGGCGCATGGACCGGATGGAATACCCCCTCGTGTTCTGAGGGAGTGTGCTGAAGCCCTGGCCCCTGTGCTTGCTCGCCTCTTTCGCCTTTGCCTCAAAACGAAAACTTTTCCTTCTTCTTGGAAGCATGCCTTGGTTCAGCCCATCCCGAAGAAGGGTGACCATTCTAACCCCTCTAACTATCGCCCCATTGCCCTAACTTCATCCCTCTCCAAGATTTTCGAAACTATCTTGAACTCCCATTTTCTCCGTCACCTTGAACACCTTTCTCTTTTGTCGGATCACCAGTATGGCTTTCCCCGTGCGAGATCTACTGGTGATCTGCTCTCTTATTGCACCCATCTTTGGTCATCCTCTCTTAGGGACTATGGGGAAACTTTTGTCGTGGCTCTCGACATCTCCAAAGCATTTGACAGGGTATGGCACAAGTCTTTGCTATCTAAACTTCCCTCTTTTGGTTTCTCTCCCCCACTTTGTTCTCTCATCTCTAGCTTCCTTGAGAATCGATCCATAGCAGTTGTTGTCGAGGGATCGATTTCTCGCTCTTTCTCTACCAATAGTGGCGTCCAACAGGGTTCTGTTCTTTCACCAACTCTCTTCCTTCTTTTTATCAATGATTTACTTCACACTACAACTAATTCTATCCATTCTTACGCCGATGATTCTACTCTTCACTCTTCCTCACATTTTCCCCTTCCTCCTAACTCTCAAACTAGATCTGTTTCTAGAACTGATATCATTACTTCTATCAACGCAGATCTGTGCAGCATCTCTGAATGGGGAGATACAAACTTGGTTAAGTTCAATAGTAACAAAACTCAATATTTACCAATTACACTTTGTAAAGTAGACGATCTCCCACCAATTACATTTCAGGACGCTATCATCCTCCCAAATTCTGAAATAAATATGTTAGGCCTCACCATTTCCTCCAATATGTCCTGGAAATCACACATCCTTAGTATAACTAAAGCTGCCTCCCGAAAGTTGGGAATGCTGTACAGATGCCGCAGCTACTTCATTCCTGAGCAGTTGCTCCAAGTATATAAGGGATTCATTCGTCCTAACTTGGAGTACTGCTCTCATATCTGGGGTGGCTCTTCTTCTGTCCAACTATTAGATAGGGTGGAATCAAAGGCATTTCGTCTTATTAACTCTCCTCCTTTAGTCGACAATCTCTCTTCCCTTTCTCTTCGCCGCAATGTTGCTTCACTCTCTCTCTTTTACAGGTACTTTAACGGGCAATGTTCAGTGGATTTGGCATCCTGTGTACTGCTGGCAAGGCCTTGGGTTCGTAACACACGTCTTGCCCGCGGTGCCCACCGTTTCTCTGTGGATGTCGGTCACGCGAGAATAACCCGTTATAGTACCTCCTTCTTTCCTCACACAGCCAAACTGTGGAATGCTCTGCCTTCTTCTGTATTTCCATGCTCTTACAATCTGTCTCACTTTAAAAAGCTGGTTTTCCGGCATCTTCGTGGTGTAGATTAATACAGTATAACCTTTTTTTTTCAGCATTTACAATTTCTTTCCGTTCTTTTTTTTTTCTCGCCCCCCAGGCTCCGTTGTGGGTCGTTTGACCTGTGCCCGGGTGAGCTAATTCCCGTAAAAAAAAAAAAATAATAATAATATGGGATAGTTCTTAAGGGTTAAAAGTAGTATTTACTATTTCAACCGTGTGAACCCATAGTTTAGTAGAGTCGTATGTTACTTGGCCTCAGACGCTGCTGTATGGTAAGTGCACTACACCAGTACAGAGAAATGCTCAAGAAGTGTAGTAAAAAAGGCGAAGGTTGTGTGACCCTCAAAGTAAAAAGTGCTGTACGTGGGCTGTACTACACACACACACACACACACACACACGCACACAGGTGTTGTCGGTAGCATCGTAAACTGGTGTTAATGTCATCAGAGTGAGTCGCAAGCAAGGAACAAAATATGAGAGGCAATAAGCCGGGCACACCGCTTGATTACCTTTATACACTCGTCGGCCACTTAATGGTGCAGCGATCAGCCGCAGGTGTATTAAGCCAACATAAGTCAGCACTGCGTTCCATAGAACTGACTGTAAATTCAGAGACGCAGGACTATATTTATTGTCAAAAAGTGTTATAAACAGCACCGATATTTAAGACTAAACATAGCTTTTATTATCATCATATACAAACTCTACATTGGAATAATAGCACTAGTCACTAGCCTTGTTAAATATTCTGTAAAGAAATTAGGGAAACAACTTTTAGCAACACAAATTATGGAAATATGAAACTGTCTTCGAGCAATACAAAATAACGATTTATTAACACGAGAAATGCAAGCGTACAGGGGAGAGTACTTTGTAAAGTCGTATTATGATATCCTGCAGTACTGTAGTACACAGTACAGTACAATAACCCGCCTCAAAAAGAAATAATAAAATGTGGTGTTATAAATGAGAGGAAAAATGTCCTCCATGTGTTTTATTCAGGTAAAATAAGTTTGTTTTTGTATAGGCAAATAAGGGCTTCAATTCCACATACAAATACACAAACAATACCAAAACTAATGTGAGGGTTGAGCCTGGATGTGATTTGCAATTTCAGAAAAAGTTGGTTCAAAGTGTTGCAGCAGCCTTCAGTGGTGTGGCTGCTTGTGAGCTTAGCACGGTACTTGTTCTTCACAAGGTAAACACATCGAATGTCTGCTCTCAGCAGTATGTTGATTTCCCTGCTTTTTATTTTCACCCCAAATATAAGGAATAATAAAAGCTTTACCGGTTACATAATCCTGTAATTTAGACGTCACTCAGCCGGCCGCATACGTACCCCTTTCTGGCCGCATGCGGACCCCAGGTCTAGTTTATCACAAGTCTTCCATTAATTTCATCTTAAATAAACACAATAAAAATGAAAAAATTTACCTGTCATTAAATTTTTTTCATGTTTGCTGACTGTGGATGTAGAGACGCCAACAGAGATCATTTATGTATCGCTTGGCATACAAAAGTTTGCATTAACCTGGTCCATTAACCTGGTCCATTAACCTGGTCCATTAACCTGGTCCATTAACCTGGTCCATTAACCTGGTCCATTAACCTGGTCCACTAACCTGGTCCATTAACCTGGTCCATTAACCTGGTCCACTAACCTGGTCCACTAACCTGGTCCATTAACCTGGTCCATTAACCTGGTCCATTAACCTGGTCCATTAACCTGGTCCATTAACCTGGTCCATTAACCTGGTCCATTAACCTGGTCCATTAACCTGGTCCATTAACCTGGTCCGTTAATTGTTAAGTATTTCGTCACCTTAACAGAGGTGTGGCAGCAGAGAGTATACAGCGCTCGCTCCTCTTATGGTTGCTGGTTCAATCCCGAGGTACTCCCTCCCAGTCCCGCCAGGTGTACTGTGTATGTGGATCTAACCATAACAGTGCCGGCCACGCTGCCTCCTTGTGTACTCAAGGCTTAATAAACACTGTGATGTAACCAGTGTGTTCCTTATGGGTCAAACTCTCGCTTCTTACAACATTACATTCGGATGTGCCGTTTATCATTCAGTCTAATCTAATGGAACATAACTTGAATAAGTTATACGTCCTTGATTATCGTCCCACCAGCAAATGAACGCTAATTAGTTTGCTGGTGTTGGGCAAGATGTCATTAATATAATATGGGTGTATGAAGTCATCTAATATTTGTCATTATCTCACCGTCCCTTCCTACCTGCGACACACACACACACACACACACACACACACACACACACACACACACACACACACCTGTTCTTATGTCCCTTGGTACAATGTCCTCCCATCCGTTTCTCGTCTTTGATTACTTGTGTATTCATGTTCTTCCTTCTCCTCCTACCTGTACCCTTTTATAACCCTCCCCCAAGTTACACCGTTCTCTCCCCTCTCCGTGTCGTCACCTACACCCAACAACACCTCCACATTTCTCCTTGTCATCACATCTA
This sequence comes from Homarus americanus, assembly GCF_018991925.1. NCBI lineage: Eukaryota > Metazoa > Arthropoda > Malacostraca > Decapoda > Nephropidae > Homarus > Homarus americanus. Next base: position 137,072 of record NW_024736349.1, read on the forward strand.
CCACCTCCACCCCTCCTTCCCGTCATCGACCCGACATAAAGTGGGGCCACCCGCACTGCAGGAGTCCACCGTCACTACCCACCACTGCTGCCCACTCAACAGGGAACAGGCTGGGGGGCGAGAAGCCTATAAGACATATTGGATGAGCAAAAGACATAATTTATTCTCTTAATTCAAAGAAGGTACTGTAAGAGAGAATTACACAAGTTACCGGCACCTATGTAAATAATCTTCAGGGACGAATGGTTGCTGAAGTGCCTGTATTTCAGACACTAGAAGCTATTGACTCTCCAGACGTACACATGAACCTTGACCCTGGTATTGGAACTCATCCCTTTAGACACGCGGTTACAGCACTACATAACTGTTGAGTAGTAATAATAGCTGTTGAGGTCTTAGGTCTGACTCAAAGAAGGATTTGTATCAACGTTTACCATTGTGTCTAGTGGGACTGTTGTAGATTCTGTCTGATTGAACACACACACACACACACACACACACACACACACACACACACACACACACACACACACACACACACACACACATACACAATAACTCATAAAGTCGTTGATGTGAACTGAACGCCACCCAGTATAGACCTCGGAGAAGTTGTTGGAATTATTTTTGGTACATACTTTAGATATTCGAGTACAATGTCTACTCGTGTGTCGGTGTTGAGTTTGTCCAGATAACAGTAAGGCACAATGACTAACCCTTTCATTTCTTCACCCATTTTTTCATTAATTAAAGAGTAGAAACACAGACAATATAGAGAACGAATTATGAATCATATTGTGGATCATTAATGAGGTGCTGACTAAGACGTTCCAATGTGTCATGTCATAATAATAGATGTAGTAATCAAAAAAAAAAAACCCTACTAAATATTGTACTGAAAATATGACATAAGAGAGTAATAAATAAAGATGGACGCACAGAGACATTATACTGACCTAAATGTATAATGAAACTTGGAGATGTACTGTAAGTCACATGGTATGACAAGACAAGAAAACATCAAAATAAGTGACCAAGAATGAGTATTAGTTGTGACTGTTTGGACTGGTCGTACAGTACAGTAGGTCGAGGGTCAGGGAGGAGTCGGTACTGTGTGGGGACGGAGGCTGTGGCAGAAGCAACCAGGGCTGAGTTGTTAGGTTAAAAATACTCTCACTCAAAACTGGGGAAATTTGTCTAGGTTTTGTGATAATTGATTAATATATTAGGAGAAGTTCGGTGCAGTTATTAATGAGTCTGAGAGAGAATGACCATTTTAGTCTAATTTCTACTACTCTTCACCCTCCTCTGTATATATACACTTTGTTCTGTACTCCTCTTTAGTCTGTACTCACCCCTGAAGATGTGAATTACACGAAAGCGCTTGGGAACTTCGTGTTTTCTTCTTTCCTTGTGGTTATCAGCATATACCTAGATCACGCGCACCTACAGTGATTTACTTGCATATATATATATATATATATATATATATATATATATATATATATATATATATATATATATATATATATATATATATATATATATATATATATTGAAAATAAATGATCATATCGTGACAGAATATGAATAATTATTGTTGCATAATTACGGAAAATAAAGTAGTATAAAAACATTATAGATTAAAGTAACGAACAATAAACGTTATCATGTAGAGTCGTGGACAAAAGTAAGCAAACACCGACCTGTAGGTAAAGTCTATGAGCATTGAATCTTTCAACTTTTGAGTTGTTCCGTTTACCAACAGATGACGCGCTTCTCTGAGTAGTTCCAGAGCCGTAGACAGAGAGAGTTTGGTCAACTCGGTGATCGAGCCTGATTGGCTGAGCCGGTCCCCTGACATGAGGGCGCCGTGTTGTTACTCAGCTGATGAAGATATTTGCGCTTGTACTGTAGAGGAGGAAAATGTTGTTTATTCAGTAAAATTGTTATACAGGTTTACAATTGGATAAGCATGTTTACAAACTATACAGTAATACAGTTCAGCATGAATATTGTCAATGTATACGGTGCACGTAGGCCGTCTGCTGGTAACCAGAACAACTTGTTTATGAAGCTTCAGCTCTAAAGTTCAAAGATTCAATGTCCATATACCTCCAGGTCGATGTCTGCTGACTTTTGTTCGTGACTGTACTTGATAACGGGAAATAAATATTGTATTACTTAATAGCGAAAAGTATCATGGTAGGTGTAATATAATAACATAATAACGGGAGATCAGGTTGTTATGTGCAATACAATAACGGGGACTACATGTTAGAGTCCCCTCCTCACTGCTGGTGGTCGTTCATGGCCACGTAATGTACTGCACCATTACACTGCTCCCCCACCACCGTAATATTGGGTATGGCTACCAATATTGACACTGGGTCTACCTCTATCCTTTTGTGTGTGTGTGAGTGTGTGCGGGGATTTTCTACACACACACACACACACACACACACACACACACACACACACACACACACACACACGAGAACATATTAATAAAATGCATATTTGTTATTGGCTCTAGTTGGTTCATTAAGAGATAGGTGTCTCTCATAATGGAGGAGAGACGCGAAGACTGAAGGAGATGACCATACTGCAGGTAACATGATGCTGTGCTGTGACTCAGGCTGGGAGGAGGAAGGACCATAAACTGTATTTATCTCCTATAATGTGAAATAATATTAGCCTACCAAATATCCAGAGACATTTTTTTACACCGAGATCAAAGTAGAGTAATTCTATTTAAAATTTTGTGAGTTACATGAAGGTTTAGTTCTTACCTCTTCTTCCTCTATGGCTTTCAACAACATCCAGCAACACATAATCCTTTACCTATAACACGAAGGTTTATCCCACCACTCTAATGCCACGTTCAGTAATATCTCCTGGAAGATCGCCTGAAAAATACAGTTGCCTTAATTAAACACGTAAATTGAAACCACAACTCAGAGGGGAACAAATAACATAGTCACTGCCACAAACTCTCATTGTCTTCCTGTAGCAAAATAATCTCCATGTTCGTCTGTTATTCAGTATAACTCATTATACCCGGCACCAAGACCCAATGACTTTAACCTCACTATAACTAATAATCTCTCCAGTAATCACTAAGTTTCTACTATAACACAGAATACTTTCATAAAACCAGATCTTATTGTTGGGTTCGTCGAATGTGATTTGCCTGGCTTCTTCCCCTTACCTACTACCAAGATCACCCTCGTAAGGTTATCACGTGTGGCATGGAGCTTCACATAACTAATCCTCCCCATTCTAAAAACCATTCACCTCATCAAGCCCTTTACTAACGCTTTACTTCCCCTTATTGAGTGACTGAAGAAGAAAGTTGGAAGGGAGTACAGTATTGTGTCTGCCCCGGTGTGTTGCAGTCACGTATAACAACATACCGGTGAACTGGGAAGAAAAAAGGCATTAAAGCGGTAAGAGAAAGTGAGTAGGAAAGTACTGTAGATATTGAGGGTCTTGGTTAAGTGAGCGTGTGGCGCTGTGAGTGAAGCCTTAATAAGCCGCCAGTGGGAGGCAGGAGACTACAGGGAGGTTATCTCTAATGATCATTTATATATTGTACATCGGAACTGCTCCAGGTGTTATGTCTTTGGGAGCCTGAAGCTTACTGGCTATGTCTACTGTGATGTTTGATGTTATAAATGGTAGACTTATCAACAATATGTGGGGATGATATTCTAGACTATATATATATATCGATGATAAAAATAGATGAAGTTTCTTTTCCAGGTGAGGAAAGTAATATAATCATAAACTACACACAGGTGTTTTTTTTTTTTATTGATATTGTAAAACTCTTGGAACATCTGAACACAAGTTTTACAAAGAGTCTGGGACACATCTATAAGCCAGAAAGTATGATAATAAATTATAGGTTATCAATGTTGTACAACTGTGGTGCTGGAGGCTGGAGATAAAAAGGAAATTTTTAATGCAAACAAGAATAATACCAAGTAGTAAGTGCAGTTATATATATATATTTTATTTTATTTTATTATCGTGACGGAATAAATATGACACAATAAAAGGTTCACTTGCTTCAGTATAGTTTGAAACATGTTATACAGAGTTGGGTGTATGAAACTTAATACTTTCTAACAGCTATGGAATAGAAACTAATAACTTGAGGGACTTAATATAATGTAATAAGAGTCATGCACAGTGAAGCATCAGAGTTACTAACGTGGCAGATTACCTGTTACTCCCGACGTTAAAGATAACAATGGTAAATAATTATAATGCGACACAAAGAAATCATAGAGAAGGAAAACAAAGAAAGTGGTAAAGAGAGAGAAACAGAGAAAGACAATAGAGTCAGAAGTAGAAGAAGCGAAAAAGAAAGAGGCAAAAATAAGAAATTCAGGTGATGAAGTTATAAATTATTATTATGAGTTAATGAAGAAAGTCTTTAAGCTCGTACTGTGGGTCAGGTCATACACCATCAACAACTACTGTGAGGGAGAAACATCTCTATAGAAACACACCGCATTAAATGGTGTTAATGAATACAATATAAGCCGAGTCTAATGATAGAATACATCTCTTCATGTTTCTCGCCAGGGCCGAAACTTGAATAGATTCTCGAGAAACCTAACCTAACCTAACCTAACCTAACCTAAATTTATTAACCTTACCTAACCTATGTTAAGCTAAGTTAATCTAACCTAAGCTAAGTTAATTTAATCTAACCTAAGTTAACCTTACTTAACCTATGCTAAACTTACTTAAGCTAAGCTTACCTAAGCTAGGCTAACCTAGCCTAAGTTTACCTAACCTAAGATAACCTAACCTAAACTAAGCAAAGCTAAGCTAGCCTAACCTAAGCCAGCTTAAGGTAACCTAAGCTAACATAACTTAAATTAAGCTAAACTTACCTTTTATGAAAAAGGACATTTCAAGATAACATTAATGGATATTGTGGGTATAATTCGGGCAACATGTGGGCGGTGGTGTGCTGGAGGCGTGGGTAGTGTTGGTGTCTACATGGGCGTGTAACATATTGTAACTGATAGAACGTGTTTACTTCTCTGACTCATATCCCTTATACAGGTTTATAGGAATTTGATCAACATTTCGACTCATTCATCAATGTTTTACTAAATATAATCTGGTTTAAGCCTAAAGATGTTTATACATGATGGGAAGATCACTCATTAGTGCCTTGGTTTGTGGGGAAGACGGTACTGCTGTTGGCTTTTAGTTCTTTTTCAAGGAAGGTCTGTTATTTGCTGAAGAGATGCATACAGCTGTGTGTGACTATAAACAATGTTAGGGTTAAGTTAATCTAAACTAAGATATGTTAACCTAAGCTAGCCTAACCTAAGTTAACTTTACTTAACCTATGACTGTATAATGTATGTTCAACTTATTCTCGCTTCTGTAGGATTAAGCTGTGTGTGTGTGTGTGTGTGTGTGTGTGTGTGTGTGTGTGTGTGTGTGTGTGTGTGGATCAATTCTTTTTCCGTCAACAACTATTTCAGTGAACAAGTAATCTAATAATATTGAAGATTTTTTAAAATATATTATATGAACCTGATAACTAAGCATTATGACCTAACATTTTTAATTGAGACACTTATCATATTTCTAGATTATAAATAAATTATATCACTTCATTAAAAGGTACCATTACCCCACAGTTTCCAACACTTGTGGCTCTTAACCCGGAGTAATCTCACAAATTAAGCGACCACCGTCAAGTGTAGCGCTGTGTGAGGTGAAGGACGCTCCTCTGTTGTTTGGGATGTCTCGTTTAGTCTCATTTCGATACTTGAACAGCAATCAACGTTTTCTATAGTACACTAAAATAAAGGGTATGAAAGGGGTATTTTGAGTGTCCCTAAGGGTATATGATTACCCTTGTTGATAGAAAGGGTATATTATCATTATTTTAACCATTACTCTAGACAAGGGTATGTCAAGGTGAAGAGATGCTCTATGAATAACTCTGCATGATCTTCCTCACATAAGCGTTTGTACGCCGCTTATCCCCCTCCATCGTCCAGTGGCACACACCTTGGCCAAGACAGCCCTCACGCGTCATTCAGTCATACCGTGGATGCTGTAACAAGCAGTACCGCAAAAACTATAGTTGGTTTCACGACATTCCATACCGACTTTGCAATAGTCATTTACCACAAAGATGGTTCATGAGTTCTCTTTCTAGTACACCCACGTATTTCACCAAGATTGGATGTTACTGTACATGTTAAGTCGTTAAATTACCAAATTACTTCCTTCTCCTCTTTGCCACCCATCGCCATGATTATATTCTGCTAAGATGACCCAAGTATCACAGGTAATTAATGAAAAATATATTTCAATCCCAAATATTTATTCATCTCATTTATTTACAAAGTAATTTAGGAGAAGCAGTGTGTCGTGTCGTGTCGTCAACACTCGTGGTATCCGGCAACTTAAATGAGCAGTTATGCCATATATCGCAATAAAACTAATTGTATGCTAATAAACTGGTGTTTAAGTTTAAAGTTAAATTTATGGCTATTGACGTTTCGGTACACACTGTTATTTTGCTGTTATTTCACGAAGAATGGCTTAAAGATTTATAGAGACAAAAAAATACCCACAGGTGATAATGTAAGAGCCAATTGCAACATAAAGTGTGTTATCGACAACTATATCATAGCATTTCCGAAAAAAGGTATTTTACATATCAAGGGGTATTTTACATTAAATATATCCTTTAAACCTAAATTACTCTACAGTTTTTAGTGTTGTGTTGTTCTTAACTTACATTTTCAAACATTTCTAAAGGGGTCGACTGTCCATCTGCTGTGTGAAGGCGTTCGACCCACTTTATGGGTGAACACATTAAGTCAGCAAGTGTCAGGAGGCGGGTATTAATCATAAATAGATGGCGAGGTAGTGACTGTGTTAAGATATTAAGTTAAAGGTTCCAGGATTGGAGAGTGAGTGAACGTGGTGAATTTTGCAACTACTGTAACATAGTTAATCAGAGCACAGGGAAAGCAAGATACTTCTGCTGCTATCTACTACTTCTAGTATTATTATTATTATTATTATTATTATTATTATTATTATTATTATTATTATTATTATTATTATTATTATTATTATTATTATTATGGATATTTAAAACTACATTTGTATACTCAACACATATTTTGGGAAAATAATTTTGCAAAGAATAATATAACATGTTTGTTCTTTGTAGTATCACAAGTATCCTTTTTTTGCAGGTGAGTTGTAGTGAGCACCTTAACAGTGGCAGACACCACACCGTGCATGTGAAGGTAAGCTGTTCCCGGACGGCACAGGTAAACGTTCCTGAGACGATGACTAAGTTTACTTTTCTTGGTAGGCAGACCGTTAGCAAGGGTCTCTCTTGGCCACCTCAAACTCCTCCTTTAGAACCCACCTTGATCCCCAGGCTCTCCGTGTTGGAATAGTCCTTCGCCTTGCCGCTCTTATCCACACTGTTCACAAGTGTATGTGCAGCAACTAATGTGCAGACCAACACGGCAGCCTCTACAGAGGGAAAATCACCGATAAGTTTTAAAAAGCAACTGGCAGTTTTCCAAATAGAATTACTTTATTTTTTTTATTTTTAGAACAATGAAAATGAAATCGTATCAGTTAAAATTTGCTCTGTTTCATTTAAGACGTCGTGTATCATCATAAGAGAGTAAAATTATACCTAAAATGTGTTAGGTAAGTAAGGGCAGGTGAGGCAAGGTGTGTTATGAACATATTCAAATTTACTGTACGTATTGTGATGATCTACCTGATCGTCTGTGGCCAATCAGAACTTTTCATAACAAATACATTTCAGGTAGAAATTAACGCTTTTAGGCAGTTGCCACAATTTCGTGGAACATAATATATACGTGTGTGTGTGTGTGTGTGTGTGTGTGTGTGTGTGTGTGTGTGTGTGTGTGTGTTTCGTTCACAGACTTACTAAGAAATGGAAATATTTAAATAGGTGTGTACTGTCTGTTAAGAAGGGCAGGAGTGTGTGGGTGAGTAGGCTACTGTACCACTGTTGTATTGTTGTGTACTGAATCATTCCAGAGTAACTGTGACGGTGAGAAGTGAGGGACAAGTTGTGTTCTGTTCCGCGTCACATCGGTTACTGAGGTCACAATGGTCATCGGGCAGGTGCTGGGCCGTCACATTTTTTTTACCATCTTTTATTTTGTGCATAATTTCTTAGTAAAACATAATTACTTTAAACTTTGTGATCTTTACTAATAATACTGTACTCAGTTAATTGGTAAAGTTTAAATTCTATTTAATCTGTGGCAACTGTCAGCTGACTACGTGGTGGTCTAGCGGAGGACCAGCTAAAGTCTTAGTAAATCGTTCAGGTGTTACAGTTGTTTCGTTCCTCTCTGCTTTAACTTAGTTTATTGCTGTTTTTCACTATTATAATCACCTATGCTGCGTAAAGATCATTAGAAGACAAGAATATGCTGTGTGCACCTGTACATATTGCAGCGGGGGGTCAATGCTGAGCTGTTATCAATGTTTACTGAAATAAAGGTCTTTAAGACATTTTTGGTGTAGTCTAGGGTCTTCGGTCCTGCACCTCATCGTCCACTCTGTAGATCGGTATATCGCTGTAATTATCGGTCCCGGTCTCACGAAGTACATAGCTAGAAGGGAACAAGTCAGGCTGTGAGAGAATTGTTCGAGCTACAAATTGTAAATGTCTTGTGTTCTGTAATTGGTTTTAAAAATTTTCAAGTTTCTCGGTTGGCGGAGAATGACTTGTGTCTGAAATGTTTTAATATAAATCTTCGTAAAATGTTTAACTATAAAAGGTGGAAGATTAATTGGTCTGTAGTTTGTTCAAAAACTTTTTCGTTTGTATTTTTTAAGATAAATAAAGCAACGTTATACGAGGTCTTTGTCACCTTTAAGTGTTTTAAATATTTCATGAATAAATACACAAAGACAGTTGTTGTCATTTTTATTATTTTTGTTTCGACATATGTTCATAATCTTCAGAATATTTTCTCGGTCTCCCACACCAGGCCAGCTTGGGACGCACTATATCATGGGGTCATGATTTTCCCACCTAAAAAAAAAATGGATTCTAAACCGTAACCTGAGTTTATTTTCACCGATGAACTAATTATTACACAGGTACAGCACGTTCACCCTAGGAGGGGAAGGTCCATCGCTTATTATAGTTATTAACACAAGATTTCCTTGCACATCCGTCAGTTTTTCTCAATTATTGCGTTATCTTCACCCTGATTGACTTTTATATCTTAATTTAATATTTTACCCACAAGTTCGTCACGTTTTTCATAACATTTCTTCTTCTTAACCTGACCTGTTGGCTGTTAGGGCAGACACTCGGAGCTTTACTAATAAGACGCTATCGACCTCCACACTGGTAAATTTAAGTTTCTTATAAATGATGAACTCTACGTCTCCTACATGCCTATTTTCAGTATATCCTCTTCTTCCTCCTATAAATATCGTCTTTTCGTTACACATATATAGTTACAGTGTCGTATTGCTTCCCTCCTTCACTGTTTGTATTTCTATTCAACTAAAAGAATACTACAATTGTGTTCAGGCAAGACCACCCCACCCGTTAACACCCTGAATGTTCTGTCAGGGAATTTCTAACACTTTCTTTTGTCCTGATCACCCACCTACTGTCTTGACCAGGGCCGCGTAGCTGGCTGTGGGTTGATACTGAGTGTAGTGGACCATGGAGGACCTGAACTGGGCTGTTGTGTGTCCCAAATTGTACATCAACACGAATACCATTTAACGCTCTCCTGCCCCTCTGAGACACTGCGAGTAAGCCACTGAGAGTTGCTCCGCATCGTTTCCAGATCAAATATTCTTTGTTGAGCTGAAAACACTATTGTTGCTTTTTATTATACGGTACCTGGGAAAAAAGGGTTAATTTTATGTTAATTACATCAATAAAAATAAGGGTTACAATACTTCTCAGTACCGTGTGTGTGTGTGTGTGTGTGTGTGTGTGTGTGTGTGTGTGTGTGTGTGTGTGTGTGTGTGTGTGTGTGTGTGTGTGTGTGTGTGTGTGCGTGCGTGCGTGCGTGCGAGCGTGCGAGCGTGTAATCTAAATTGGTTTAGTGCCAAATACTCCTACTTTAACCTTGTCCTCTTCAAGTAGAAACGAGCAAATCAAATTCTTCCCAACTAGTGCAGGAAACTGGCGGACAGTGCACCATGTTAGTTGCTAGACTCTGCTGACGTAATCATCTTTAAGTAACTTTCCTCTGCTCTAGTGACCCTCCGATAGCTCCCTCTAGCCTCGTATAACCCAGCATTACCGAGACTCGACCTGGACATTGAAGAATGCTGAATACTGTAAAATTCTCTCAAATACCTCTGAATAAGTCTGAATGACGCCAGAGTGACCCTGAATGATACTGAATATGTCCTAATGACGCCAGAGTGACCCTGAATGACCTTTAATAGCCCAAGGCGACCTTGATTAACCCCCTATTCTCCCTAAATAACGAGGGGGGGGGGGGGTTATCAGGCGAATTGTCCGTATAAACGTTTATTCTTACTCTGCTGTGATGGCTGTGTTGTATGTACACCTGTGTTGTAGTGGTGGTTGTGTTGTATGTACACCTTTGTTATAGTGATGGTTGTGTTGTATGTACACCTTTGCTGTAGTGGTGGTTGTGTTGTATGTACACCTTTGTTGTACTGGTGGTTGTGTTGTATGTACACCTTTGTTATAGTGATGGTTGTGTTGTATGTACACCCTTGTTGTAGTGGATGGTATGTGTTGTATGTACACCTTTGTTGTAGTGGTGGTTGTGTTGTATGTACACCCAGTGATGGTTGTTGTATTGTTGAGTGGTGGTTGTGTTGTATGTACACCTTTGTTGTAGATGGTTGTGTTGTATGTACACCTTTGTTGTAGTGGTGGTTGTGTTGTATGTACACCTTGTTGTAGTGGTGGTTGTGTTGTATGTACACCTTTGTTGTAGTGGTGGTTGTGTTGTATGTACACCTTGTTGTAGTGTGGTTGTGTTGTATGTACACCTTTGTTGTAGTGGTGGTTGTGTTGTATGTACACCTTTGTTGTAGTGGTGGTTGTGTTGTATGTACACCTTTGTTGTAGTGGTGGTTGTGTTGTATGTACACCTGTGTTGTAGTGGTGGTTGTGTTGTATGTACACCTTTGTTGTAGTGGTGGTTGTGTTGTATGTACACCTTTGTTGTAGTGATGGTTGTGTTGTATGTACACCTTTGTTGTAGTGGTGGTTGTGTTTCTTGTTTACAGTGATTTACCTGTGTACACCGTTATGCTGGGAACTTGATTGAATAAGCTGTCTGGAACCTGGGTGTGGGCGGGCTGTCTCAACCCTTCGGCTCACAGTGAGTGGGCTGGGAACCTGAGCTACGAGATAGTATAGTAGTTAGGATTGGGTAGTTTTTAGCCAATCGTGGTTCAGTGGATAAACTGCCAGAAACGAAGGATATATTGCATTGAGAGACAACAGAGATTTATTGATGAAGTGTTTGTTTGAAGTTTTTGATATTTTTTTTATTGCGTCATGAAAATAAATACATTAGTATACGTATGTCTGGATTATGAGAAATGGGAATACAAAGATATATTTCCAATCTGAGAAATGTATAGTATAATGAAGACGTAATATGGCTGAAGTTTTTGAGAAATATTAAGTACAGTGTGAGAAGTTAGACATGTTTGGCGTCTGAGAAATAATGGGTATAATTTGAGACACGTTAATTTTTTCTGAAGACTTTGAGAGAAAGAGGTGAGTCTAATAATGCCACGCCAGTGTAGTAACTCTGAAGGACTAAAGAACGTGTATAACGAAGACTCATCTATTTCGAAGGCCCCTGGTAACAAAGAGCATATTATAGACCCCAGTTGCTTAAAGCCTCCAACTGTACCGAGAGAGTTTTGGAGGCACTCTTGAACCTTGTAGGAGGGATACATACGGGTGACTATCGGAATAAGGGGAACATTCTGTCTTATGCAAATCTAATAATGGAAGTTACGGTGTTGGGTTAATGTTCCATTTCCCTGGGTTTTCTTGCTGAAGATTTGCCGGGATGGTGAGCTGGCTGGGAGGGAGGAGGGATGAGTGTTGCCCCTTGTGTAGTGTTGACTGTGTGTTGGTCGTCGCAAAAGTCTGTGGACATAATTTTTGTGCTTAGGACATTAGGGATTGTTGTGTCTGTGTTTGGATGTTTTTTTTGAGGTGTTTTCTTTTGTGTTTCTCAGTATATGCTTGTTTGTTTATGTTGGTGATTGTTTTTGTGTGTTTTTCTGTGTTTGTCCTTTGAGTTTGTGCATGGTTTTGTGTGTAGGTAATTGAGGATATATGTGTGTGTGTGTGGGTGTGGGTGTATAGTGGTTTGTGGCTGTGTGTTTACGCTTGTAGGTGTATAATTTAATAGTCTTTGTGTCTTTTCCTTTGACACTCTTCGTTCTTCCCAGCAGTTTTATGTCAGTTTTGCTGCAGCTCATTAAAGACGACCAGGAGATGTAGAAGAGCTCTGAATGGCAGCTAAAAATTATAATTATGAGATTTAAGCTGAAGAGAAAAGGCTCAACTAAGTGTGTAGGTGGCCTGTGTGTGTCGGGGGGTATCCGTGCTTGCGTGTGTGCGTGAGTGAGTGCAGTAGCATCATATGTTGTTGTTGACACAGTGGAGAAACTGAACTATTAGACAAGCCACACTTGGGTCTCACACAAGCCAGCCACAAGACTACACAAGACTGCAGTGATAAACTTTACAAGATGAGACGAGTTTGCCCGCAGCATTACGCAGTGTGAGAGTCTCGGGGTGTCTGGACAAGAGAGAGAGGATTCTTTTGAGTCTCTGTTTTCCCAAGCGTGTAATCTGCGTCTATTGCCAGTCTGACGAAAACAAACGTGAAAAGATCTTCTCCCTGACACCCAGCCCTGACACCCTAACATCCAACCCTGACACCCTAACACCCAGCCCTGACACCTAACATCCAGCCCTGACACTCTAAATATCCAACCCTAGCACCTAACCCTGACATCCAGCCCTGACACTCTAAATATCCAACCCTAGCACCTAACCCTGACATCTAGCCCTGACACCAACCCTAGCACCTAACCCTGACATCCAGCCCTGACATCTTCACCCTTGTTACTTGGTTCGTAAATTTACCTTCCATATCGTCCAATGGGTTGAAGGTTACCTGAGTTGGTGGGTACAGGTGACCTATAGTAATTATCTCTTCCTCCTGACATTAGTATGTTGATGACTGGAGAGCTTCGGTATTGGTGTGGGAGGCATAACTCTTGAATGCCTCGAGTGGTGGTGTGGGAAGTATAATTCTTGGATGCTTCGAGTGTTGGTGTGGGAGGCATAACTCTTGGATCGACAGAGCTGGTGTGGGAGGCATAACTCTTGGATGCCTCGAGTGTTGGTGTGGGAGGCATAACTCTTGGATGCCTCGAGTGCTGGTGTGGGAGATATAACTCTTTAATGCCTCGAATGTTGGTGTGTAAAACTCTTGGATGTCTCGAGTGTTGGTGTGGGAGGCAAAACTCTTGGATCGACAGAGCTGGTGTGGGAGGCATAACTCTTGGATGCCTCGAGTGTTGGTGTGGGAAGCATAACTCTTGGTTCGACAGAGCTGGTGTGGAAGGCATAACTCTTGGATCGACAGAGCTGGTGTGGGAGGCATAACTCTTGGATGCCTCGAGTGTTGGTGTGGGAGGCACTCTTGGATCGACAGAGCTGGTGTGGGAGGCATAACTCTTGGATGCCTCGAGTATTGGTGTGGGAGGCATACCTCGGAGGCCTTGAGTGTTAGTGTGGAGACATGCCTCTTGGATGCCTCGAGTGTTGGTGTGGGAGGCATACCTCTTGGATGCCTCGAGTGTTGGTATGGAGGCATAACTCTTGGATGCCTCGAGTGCTAGTGTGGGAGGTATACCTCTTGGATGCCTCGAGTGTTGGAGTGGAGGCATAACTCCTGGATGCTTCGAGTGTTAGTGTGGAGGCATAACTCTTGGATGCCTCGAATGTTGGTGTGGGAGGTATAACTCTTTGATGCCTCGAATGTTGGTGTGGGAGGAAGAACACTATTGATGCCTCGACGAGTTTCATGTCACTGGAGGCATTAATTCACGTCACTGAAGGCATTAATTAACATCGCCTGAAGGCATTAATTCACGTTACTGAAGGCATTAGTTCATGACACTGAAGGCACTAGTTCACGACACTGTAGGCATTAGTTCACGACACTGGGGCATTAAATCACGTCACTGCAGGCATTAGTTCACGTCACTCACGGATCGAGGTAATTTAAACTCGCCTATTAAACCATAATTAATCACAGACACAACCTTCTATTTCCAAGACCTTATCACTAGAATATATATAATAGCCATCCTGAAGTTACTAGTAATAGGCAAATCAAATTGGTGCATCTCCTCAATTTCTTTCATCTACTGCTATGACCATGTGTTCCTATGATGTGCAACCGATCATCAATTTTACCACAGTTGCAATACATTATCTTGTTACCATCCATCGCGAAAGATCTCTGAAGTGAAATATTATTAGTATGTGAAAAAGAAGAGAAGAGAGAGAGAAACGCAACATCAGAGCTGGGGTTTGACTCAGAAACCCTTACAGCCAGAAAATGGCCTTCGTCTTGATTACTCGACTTCAAAACGTAAAATCCTCGGACGGTGGAAGACCATTAAGACACTTTTTTTACGATGGTCGGTAGGTCGAGATTAATCTATTATCTGTCTTATAAAACATTACATCTCACTACCGCTACTGTTTATTTGTTGACATTAATCCATCATAGGAGTTTGTTAATGGCAGTCATCAGTAAATGCCTTTTTCAACCTATTGTCACGTAATGGAGGAAATATTTTTTTTTTAATTAGAAATATATTAAAAAAATTCGTTATATCTCAGCGTTGTTCTTTATAATTAACTCTTCCTATATAGACGTTAATAAATGTTAAGAAAATATAACATAGTATTAAGTTTACTATTAAAAAAAGCGCACCATTATGAATATATTAAATGAATCGTTATGAAAAAGTTTTACCATAATGAGTTTAAGTGACTCGTTATTACAAATATTTTCGATTATAACACAAGTGATTGTTATTAGTATAGGATAGTTTTTCAATCTCTCGTCGATAAAAGGGCAAATTCTTTCTTTTTTCTGAGTTACTGAGGAACCAATCGGTCAATCAATAGCGGATGAGACAGGGAAAAGGAAATAAGCTAATTAGAGATAAATGGACTTTGTTAGTAATGAGGCGATGAGTGGTGGAAAGAGGGGAGAGGAGGAAGGGGAGAGGGGAACTAGGAGAAGGAGGGAAGAGGAGGAAGGGGAGAGGGAACTAGGAGGAGGAGGGAAGGGAGAGGGAACTAGGAGAAGGAGGAAAAGAGAGGAAGAAAGGGGAGGGGAACTAGGAGGAGGAGGGAAGAGGAGGAAGGGGAGAGGGAACTAGGAGGGAGGAGGGGAGGGAGGAGGAGGAAGGGGAGGGAACTAGGAGGAGGGAGGGAGAGGAGGGAAGGGAGAGGGAAACTAGGAGAAGGAGGGAAGAGGAGGAGGAAGGGGAGGGAACTAGGAGGGAGGAGGAAGGAGGAAAGGGAGAGGGAACTAGGAGGGAAGGGGAGGGAGAGAGGAGGAAGGGGAGGGAACTAGGAGGAGGGAGAGGAGGAAGGGGGAGGAACTAGAGGAGGAGGAGGGAGAGGAGGAAGGGGAGAGGGAAACTAGGAGAAGGAGGAAGAGGAGGAAAGGGGAGGGGAACTAGGAGAAGGAGGAAGAGGAGGAAGGGAGGGAACAGGAGGAGGAGGAAGAGGAGGAAGGGGGAGGGGAACTAGGAGGAGGAGGGAGAGGGAGGAAGGGGAGAGGGAACTAGGAGGAGGAAGGGGGTGGGGAACTAGGAGGAGGAGGGGAGAGGAGGGAAGGGGAGAGGGAACTAGGAGAAGGGAGGAGAGGAGGAAAGGGAGAGAGGGAACTAGGAGGAGGAAGGGAGAGGAGGAAGGGGAGAGGAACTAGGAGGAAGGGGTGGGGAACTAGGAGGGAGGAGAGGAGGAAGGGGAGGGAACTAGGAAGAGGAGGGAGAGAGGAAGAGGAGACAGGAACTAGGAGAAGGGGTGAGGGGAACTAGGAGGAGGAGGGAGGAAGAGGAGGAAGGGGAGGGAACTAGGAGGAGGAGGGAGAGGAGGAAGGGAGAGGGAACTAGGAGAAGGAGGGAAGAGGAGGAAGGGGAGGGAACTAGGAGGAGGAGGAAGGGAGAGGGAACTAGGAGAAGGAGAAAAGAGGAGGAAGGGAGGGAACTAGGAGAAGGAGGAAGAGGAGGAGGGAAGGGGAGAGGGAACTAGGAGGGAGGAGGGAAGGGGAGGGAACTGGAGAAGGAGGAAAGAGGAGGAAGGGAGAGGGAACTAGGAAGGGAGGGAGAGGAGGAAGAGGAGCCAGGAACTAGGGGAGGAAGGGTGGGGAACTAGGAGGAGGAGGGAAGAGGAGGAAGGGGGAGAGGGAACTAGGAGGAGGGAGGGAGAGGAGGGAAGGGGGGAGAGGGAACTAGGAGGGAGGAGGGAAGGGGAGGGAACTAGGAAGGAGGGGAGAGGGAGGAAGAGGAGGGAACTAGGAAGAGGGAGGGTGGGGAACTAGGGAGGAGGAGGGAAGAGGAGGAAGGGGAGGAGGAACTAGGAAGAGGAGGGGAGAGGAGGAAGAGGGACAGAACTAGGAGGAAGGGGTGGGGAACTAGGAGGGAGGAGAGAGAGGGAGGAAGGGGAGAGGGGAACTAGGAGGAGGAGGGAGAGAGGAGGAAGGAGAGGGAACTAGGAGAAGGAGGAAGAGGAGGAAGAGGAGGAACCAAAGAAGGAGAAAAGGGGAAAGGAGGGAGAAGGGGGGTGGGAGAGGAAGGTTGGAGAGAAGAGGAGACGGTGTAGGGGAGGATAGGAGAAGATAAAACAGGAACATTTGGGAAAAGAAAAGAGAGCTATTTTCCACTCTAAAACTAGTGAAAGAAAATTACACCCCAGTTAACCTTTAATATCCTCGTAGTCTCATACTCTAATTTCCTCTTATTTTTTCCTCATTAACCTCCGTGATCTTCCCTTTCCTCCTATCTCCCTTTTTTATCATCCTTTTTTGCTTCCACTTGTTTATTCAGAGTTACTAATTATGTTTTATCTGTTTTTTTCTTCTTGTTTTTGTTTTGTTCGTTTATGCGTTATTCATCCTCTCTCTCTCTCTCTCTCTCTCTCTCTCTCTCTCTCTCTCTCTCGTTTAATATTATTTTGTTTATTTTTAGTTTTCTTGTATTTTGCAATTTTCTTCTAGTCTGTACACACACACACACACACACACACACACACACACACACACACACACACACACACACACCATCAAGACACACCCAAGGGCCCTAAATTAACATTCTCCCCTCCGGTAATGTCCCTCCCCCCGCCCCTTCTCCCCACTGTCTCTCTCTCCCTCCCTCATCCATCCCTCCCTCTTCCCTCCCATCTACTTCCTTCATCAACTCTCTCCCCTCTCTCTCATCTACCGTTCCTCTCCCCCCTCTCTCATCTATGTGTGCTCTTCCTCTCTCCCTCACTGTCACTCCTCACTGTCACTCCTCACTGCACTCCTCACTGTCACCTCTCACTGTCACCCCCTCCTGTCACCCCTCACTGTCCTCCTCCTGTCCTCCTCACTGTCCTCCTCACTGTCACCCTTCACTGTCACTCTCCTGTCCTCCTCACTGTCACTCCTCACTGTCACACTCACTGTCACCCCTCACTGTCACCCCTCACTGTCACCCCTCACTGTCACTACTCACTGTCACTCCTCACTGTCACTCCTCCTGTCCTCCTCACTGTCCTCCTCACTGTCACTCCTCACTGTCACCCCTCCTGTCACCCTCCACTGTCACTCCCTCCTGTCACTCCTCACTGTCCTCCTCACTGTCCTCCTCACTGTCACTCCTCACTGTCACCCCTCACTGTCACCCCTCACTGTCACTCCTCACTGTCACTCCTCACTGTCACTCCTCACTGTCACCCTCACTGTCCTCCTCACTGTCTCTCACTGTCACCCTCACTGTCCTCCCTCCTGTCACCCCTCACTGTCCTCCTCACTGTCCCCTTCCACCCTCCCCTCTGTCCTCCTCCTGTCCTCCTCCTGTCCTCACTGTCACCCCTCACTGTCACCTCCTCCCCTCCCCCCCTCCTGCCCCTCTGTCCTCCTGTTGTCCCCTCGTCACCCTCCTGCCCTCCTGTCCTCCTCCTGTCCCCCTCACTGTCCTCCTCACTGTCACCTCCTCCTGTCACCCCTCCTGTCCTCTCCTGTCCCCTCCTGTCACCCCTCCTTCCCTTCACTGCTCCCACAGTCACCCCTGTCACCCCTCCTGTCACCTCATTCCCCTCCTTCACCTCCTCCCCCGTCCATCTGCTCCTGTCCCCTCCTGTCCTCCTCCTGTCCTCCTCTCTCAGCTAGTCATGTTTACAGAGAACTTCCACCAGGCATGAGATACAAGATGGGGAGAAGAGATAAGGGAGATGGAAAGAAGGGAGGGAGAAGAGAAAGAAACAAGGGGAGAAGGAAGAATGTATAGAGAGAGAGAGAGAGAGAGAGAGAGAGAGAGAGAGAGAAGGAGGGAATGATGTATCTTTTTTCTAATTCTGTGTTTGTCTCGTTGTTCTAGCCAGAGTTAATACTTCTGCATTAGTTTAGTGTCCTTCTGCAGCATCGCATTACCAAGTACTCCCCTCTGTGTGTCTACTAAAAGCATCCTCACGTCTCGACTCGTAAAACAGCACTGACTATGGGATTGTTCATCAGTAACCTTATTGTAAACTTAAAACTAATTTCCTTTGTTAAGAGAGCTTCGCAGTTAATATATATAATTTTTATTTGACCTTTATTTAGTGTAATATATTTTGTATAATATATGTTACTTCACATATACACACAATATATCATGTGTGTTGGTCATTCGTGTTTGTCTGCCATAAATTTCACTTTAGGAGTTATTTTCTTTCCATCATCAGTGCTAAGCCAAGAGCAGTATACATTACCATTAACTTTTATTCCTTCAACTTCACTAACAACTTTTTATTGGTTAAAATTTTTGAATTGATGCTATAAAATATTTGAGAAGGCACACGGAGGCGTCTAACTCTCTGTCTAATTCTAAACTAACTGGTAACTTCCTTATTTAATAACATCGCAGCTTCTTGATATACTCATATTGAGAAATAACTCTAATATTAATATCAGTGTTTTATAAGTTTGTTCCGTTAACGTCAAGTTCTTTTTCCAAAATACAAAGTCTTTGTTAGTAACTTTTGCACTTGATTATTTTTTCTTCTAAATCCATTTTTATCTTTATAAATTGTATGTATAAGTTGTCGAAATTATACTCTAAGGCTTCAGGCTTTTGGGTTATTACCACTGCTATTAATTTCCTATCACTGGGAAGGTCTTCTTTATACAGAATATTTAAAACTTTTAGCCAGATATTGACTCCATTCTGCCTCCATTTAGTTTAGATGTAATGCTGGGAGCCGATCACACCATTACCAGCCTGATCACAGCTTCCTCAACTTTTATTTTCTTAAACGTCTTTCTCAACGCGTCCTCATTATCTTTATTATTTTAGTCCTACCTCATTTATGGTGTGTATGTCTGTTTAGTTGTGTCTCCTGTTGACCGTTGTTGTCACTATCTCCTTATTTTCTTTTTATAAAACGTATAACTCTTTAATTTCTCTGAGAACTTCGTTATATTGCTTCATTTGAACAACTTTCTTACCTCTCTCTTTTAAAGCTTTCGACCAACCGTCTGCCCTGTATAGGTATAAGTCTTGCTTGAGCCTACTAAATTCTTGACTTTTTAATCATTGATAAAAATCAATTGGGTCGATTCATTAGATTTTTCCCTTTTCATCACCCTCGAGAGGTTCCATATATGATGTACTCTATCTTGTTTTGTTTTACTCCGCATGACTTTTCCTCTCTTGTTATTTCTACTACCCAACCCATGTGGTCCCAGATCTAGTGCTTCTTTCCCTTCCTCACCTTGCTGTATAAACAAACACTCACCAAAACTTCACAGCTTCTCTCACCTTTCGACTGTTCCGAGGTTTGCTAGTTCGATCTCAGGATGCTCCCAGTCTACTTACCTGGGCATCAGTACCTAAATATCCAAAGTTGGGAAGTAAAAGCGGTCTAGTGCAGTGCCATACCGCCTCCATAATGAACAGTCATGCCTATGGGACCCACCTTCACTTTTTTTCTGTTTTTTACCTGTTTCTTAATGGCGTTTGGAGTAAATAAAGAATATTTTAATCTATTATAGAGTTTGTAAATTATTGAGTTGGATGAGAGTTGTTTCTACATCTGGCAGGTCAGTATAATTAGTTCTTGATGGTGAAGGAAATTTTATCTTGTATGGACTCTCTTAACCCCCCACGATACAATCTCCAATTCCATCATCAGGACACTTTTGACATCTCTGTGTGTCAAATTTCAGCTGTCTGACTTAAAAACTGGGACCGTACATATGTGATAAATGAAACAATAACAGAAATTTAAATACATGTAGATTATCAAGTGGAAAAAAATACATTGAATGCATTATTTGTATGTACAGCACGTTCAAATGTAGTGTCCGCTATATTAGAGGTTTCGTAGTAATTAAAGGAAGAATGTCTTTCCGGGGCGTTGTGGTTACAGTACACTAAATACAGAGCCTTTGGTACACAAGGAGTATGGCCGGCACTGTACTTCCCCAACTGTACCATGGTTGCTCAGGACGGGAGCTCAACAGTGCCCTCAACACCGCGTCCTTTATCATTTGTTCTGGTTTAACAATCTTTTGCCATGTTGGTTCGTGGTGCTGGAGTGACATACCCCTTGACTGTGGTGAGGTAGTGGTGGCCTAAGTGCAGCAGGTCACATTAAGTGCTCCTGTCCACGCTCAGATACGATGCCGTGTTCCCTCACAAGCCTGTAGCGTCGTCCTGCAGTAATGAAGGTCAGTAAATCCTCCAAGTTTGTCGGCAGTACAGTGGTGACAGTTAGTGATCTGGGATTTGCTTACGTGTCATTCCATAAAAACCGGATTACAGCAGAGGCGTGCAGGGGGGTTGTGGTGATTCGTTGGTCGTTGACGCTTCACTCTATACAGCATGGAAAGGACAAGTCTGCATTGGAACATTTGAAGAATTTTATCAGGTAAAAAGGCAATAATCTGCTGCCTTACATACAGTACATACAACTTACAAGACTACAGTACGAGGGTCACTTGGGCATCAAGAGTTAATTAACCTAATGGCTCCTACTCTTCTGGGGTTAAGTTCATATGAGTACCTTCGTTAAAGGGTTCGCTCTCAACTGTTTAATCTTCGTAGTTGTTGTCTAGTGTACCGTACAGTATACACTAATAGACCATTACTTAAGAGACCTGGGCAGATGAAACGCCAACTACATTAAAACGACAACTACGGTTTTCCTCATCATATGCCAAAATTACTAAATGGAATTTCGAGTTCGTCCCGGTCATATTATTTCTGAAATAATCAACATTACGTTTTAACAAGTTACTTTATACAACACGGTATATTTAGCCCAGGTAAACTTCTTTCCATCAGACAGTTGACCATGCACGTTACCTCTACACACCTGCCACTATATCTTTAATAATTCTAAAATCTGTTGTTTGGTGTAGATACTAATCTTGTGTTGTATGTTTAGAGGACCTTAGTTATTGAAATACGTTAATACATTCCGTTTAGGCAGGTACTGTATCCATGAAATAACTATTACTAATTTTCAACGTAGGAAATACTACATCAGTACACTTACTTTTTGTCTTTTTTTTTGGTTTAGTAAGTCATCATCATCATCATCATCATCATCATCATCATCATCATCATGTACTGAAGAAACCTCAAACCTTTCATTTATATTTGAGGATTATTTAATATTTTGTTTTAATTAAGATGTTTTATCCTTTCTTGGGCACAATTGGTAAAGAATTAAAGAGAGAGAGAAATGACCAGTTAAAACTTCCTGCCTAGTGTTAACATAATCAGAAGCATAAAAAAATCATCTAGTAAGATTTTTATCACACGGTCTAGAAAAACAGGTGTTACAGTGGGAACTCCTCACGATAACATAACATGGAATGACGACGAATGAAAGTATCGCTAAATATAACTTAAGATCACCTTCATATTACTTACACGTTAATAGACGGTATAAGTAACTGAAGTAAGGTTTATTACTTCATTTATTTGTACGTAATGTAACAATAACTGTATACTTCTCACAGTCGAGAATGGTCGATTTTATCTTGGCTACTTGTTAAAGGTGTAGAAGTTAGCCGCCAGTACCTCACTACACTCATAGTCGGCGACCTATATACTGTAGGATGACCGGATAACCCGCCAACTGTACTGGCTAACTGTTACTCCGGAGCACAACTCATGTGTCTAATAACTTCCGTGTTTACAGCGGCCAGCGACATGGACTAAACCCACTCATGTACCCTCACTTACCACAACACCATCGCCTCATGTACCAGATGTAGAGTTGGATGTAATATTATGTAAGACATCAAAAATTTCGATGCAGTAGTGTTGGCTCAGGAGGTGGAAATCGTGCATCTTGCCTTGTGGTTGACAGTATTGCTTCACTCGACAACAAAATCCTATAATGGCCAGCACACCTACTCAAAGCTTAGGTACTGAGGACTTACGTAGAGTGTATCAAAACTGGCTGTAGACTGCGAGAGGCAGATAACACTAGACGTCAAGATGGACTCTGGCTGTAAGGGCCGTCATAAGTACAGCACCAGGACTAAAGATTTGGAAGGTTGACCTCATTGTCATGCTGCTCGACCTGAGATTGGGCAGTTTCATCGACATCTTGACGTCAGGATCACCCAATACCAGCTGCAATCGGCAACTGTATTCTAACAAACTTGTCTGTGTGCAAGAAGGCGTGAGAACAGTTAGTGGAGAATGGCGACCAGAAAGAGAAGGCAGAGGCGCGAGGTTTGTAATAAACAGTACCAAAATACACGAAGTTCTCAAAAAAAAAAAAAACTACCAAAGAGCGACCTGTTCTTAAATGATGTCTGCACCATCTTTGATGCCGCTATAAAGAAGCTTAATCTCACGGGTCAGGGTTCACTTCCAGGGAGACGCGAGGTGGAAAAGGATCTTCACAGGACTGGCAGGAATAATCACTACGCATAATTACTCACAGCCTGGTGACCACCAATGGGAGGAGGTCCACTGAAATCACGGTGGAAAAGATTCAGACTGCTAAAGTTACCTAATTACATGAGCACCTGCATGCTGAGCAGGATGAGCTCTGCCTAGAAAACCTTAACTACCACTGATTTCAGCCAGAGCAGATCAAATTTGGGCAGTTTAATATTACTGTAGTTTGTTATCATTCACCAGAACTTGTGGAAGTAACCACTTGCAGCTTCACTCAAGCGGTTTCATCTGTGATTTTCAAGCTCTTATTTTCCTTGTCTCTACTCTCGATTTACTTACTTGGCATTGAATCAATTTTTTTGAGAATATTGACTGAAAAAAGCGAGTATTTACCCCATCTCACCTACATCACTGATGGCTTGTTCCCTCCAGGACTCGGTAAAGGTTTTCAATAGACCTGCGAGAGGGTCCAGCTGAGGAAAATACTATATCGAAAGAAAAAAATTCCCTCACCTTAATTCTTTGGTATTCAAACTTGGCGCCACAAGGACACAGTCGTTAAAATTGTCAAACAAGTTCACACTGATTCAGCATGTACACGGCGGGAACTACAACCCTGGATATTCTTCAGTGACGATAGGAGAGAGAGAGAGGAGCAGGCTTTGTGTGAAATACAACAAAGCCTAGATAAGCTTTTGTTGCCCTTCTGGTGCCGTGGTAGTGATCCCTGTTTACACGCAAAGGTCCCTGGGTTCGATTCCTGACTAGTGAGGTATTGTTTGTTTGTTGACGTCCGTGTCTATATGTTTAGATGCAGTGGATGACATTTACCCATAGATGTCCTTACTGTACACAATAAAAACACTGCCAAGTTTAAGAATATTTAAAGAAAAATCTTCAAAATTTAGATTTTTTAAATTATAATAATTCTGACTTTTCCCAATATCTTTCTTATTATCTCATATATTCTCTTCTGTTCCTTCTTCTGCATGAACGGGAATTACAACACAAACTATGAAATAAAAACTCAAGAGATCCTCGGAGATTATATCAATAATTTCTGTTTTAAACTTTTTACATATTTTTGTGTTCTCAAAGTTAGTCAATCATTGGTCTTATTTACGTAGCAGAGATACATCAAGCAATGGAAAGTTGTCCAGATAAAAGGAAATATATCATAAACAACCCTCAGAGTGGATAGTGGCTCTTATGACGTTGTGGGTTTAAATACACCGACTCTATACTATGATATAAACTCTGATAAAGAAATTCATACACATAACATATATCGGATCGTTAATACAGCACATTATGTAATTAATGTTCACTGTACTGTCCTACACTCATAATGTAATTCTCGCTGAACAGATTTCATAATTAAATTCACAGATCTCATTCTTTCTTTTACTACTATGAATCACACTTGAAGTATGTGTAACTTTCTGAAAAACAAATCAACACCAGTTTCCTTACCTAAGAAACTCACAGATTTTAAGAACTGTCCTTACACTGTTTTCCTTCTTCCTCAAAATACAAGAGTTTTTAAAATGATTAATATTATTCACATGAAGAAATCCATTACTGTCTGTGTATCACTCGAATAATTACTCACATTTTTTCTTGTCAATATTAACCCTTAGTCACTGTACCGTGGATAATGGTACTTAATACTTTAGTTACATAGCAATAATATTCCCATGCACATTGTTCCTCAGTTTTCAATGTCCCTAGTTTAAGTTTCATACAAAATATACCACTTTACTATCTGTAAAATTGTAATGATTCTAAAAAAAAAAAAAGTCTTCTGTTCTGCAGTTCTTAATCTAACTCAAAATTCCTTACATAACTCAAGAATTATTCTGGTGACAAAATATTCACTCAGTTCTCTCTAAAACATTGCAATTAATTATTTCAAATGTACTACAAATAATTCTCACTTCCAGTATCACATTGCATTTGAAAACAGACTATTACAATATTACATGATCCACCATTAACCTGAACTCAAATAATCCCAGTAAGTGAAAGATTCCATTAAAGAATATGGGACAACGATCCACACAATTAACATAAACTGTATTCCATCCAACTCTTATCTACCACAATTGTTAACGTAATTTAGAATTCCTAATAGACCCTAGAATAGTTCTGGTAAAATAAAAGATTCACTTATTATTTGTAAACTATTTCAGTTAAATATTTCACATGAACTACGAACAATTATCACAACCTAACTCACATCCCAGCCCGAGTTGGCTTCTCTAACATCAAAAAACTTATGGGTCAGTCTGCCACACTATTACCAACAGCGTCTCCGTAACGCTCAAGATGCTAGGAATAATTCCACTAACTCAAAACACTCAATTAATTTCAATGAAGAGTTAACACTAAAGTATCTTCTGAATCCACCTCTGTCCTGTTACACAGCCCCTTTAGGAAACCTTTACAAAATTACTGGACTCCTCCTGACCTTACCAACAATTTATCATATTTCCAGCAATTCACAGAACTTCCTTTTATTTCACTTCATTTCCCAAATGCCAAGACTGGAATATTTCACACAGTTACCCTGCCACTTAATTACACAGCTCCAATCACCTGTTAAAACAACATTGTTGGCGAGATAATACTTAACTCTGAGGAAGAACACTGTAGGTAGGATGGACACACAGTGGGCCACACCAGTCAGCTTGTCATAACACCATCTGTAAGCAAGTTACTACACTACATGTTTGCTGTTCTACACGTCAGCGCAGAGAAGGACAAGAGACCAGTTCTTGCCATCCACTGTAAACAATAATCTGTATGTTCACTTTATATTCCTTTTCGTTTTCCCTAGTGAAAGCTTTTGTTGGCACCCCATGTCACTGTATGTAAGTATTTCCTTCCATTGTATAGTTTCAGCCTTCTGGCTGCCAAACCTTTTCAATAAACCGTTAATAATAATGATAGTAATTATTAAAATGATATTATTAATATTAACACACACACACACACACACACACACTGAGGACCACCATGAACCTAACTACAAAACCCAAGAAGAAACATTTAAACAAGGGAGACCAAGTACTGGTTGTAGCGCCGTTCAGCCGAGGCCAGTAACCGTATGTCAACAGGAGAGGAGAACCTGGACCTCGGAGTTGACATTTATATCACCGGGGGATTTTTCAAGTATTCACGACGACCATAAATTAATCATAAGCTGCGTTAGCGAGGGTCAGTAGGCAGGGTTTGGGAGGAAATATCTAGTCAAATTCCTCTTACTCGTTCACTCAATCAATCAGTAACTCAGTCGATCAGTCAGTCAATTGTTCAGTTAGCCAGTCAGTCATTTAGTCAGGTAAATTTTGTTGTCTGAGACGAATCAGTCGGAAGAAGCGTTTATATAGCCACTTGAACTCAGCCAGAAATAAAGTACCTCGCGCGTTCTTCACTATTCCTTCAATATATATCACCTTGATGATGAGGCTCACTACACCGTATACTGGAGGGATGAAGGACAGCCACCAGGGGTCAGACACTTCATTATATAAACACTTGGTTCTGATTCTTTACGATTTCTTTATTAAATTTTCTCATTTAACCTCATGTAGTTATGATAAAGTCTCAGTGGAATTTCGATACCATTTTGGACAATATTCTTTCCTTTTGTTTATAACTTGTAGTGGGTGAGATAGAAGGCGAACTGTGACGTTAATATGACCAGGGCCAGGTGTCTCGTCCACCAACACTCAGCCCAGGGAAACTTTGTAATTGGTTTGGAAATTTGAAAATAAATTGTGTGTAGGAGTGAGGGGGAGACTGAGAGGTTGTTGTTGTTGTTGTTGGTGGTGGTGGTGGTGGTGGTGGTCATGGTGGTGTTGGTGGTGGTGGTGTTGGTGGTGGTGATGGTGGTGTTGGTGGTGGTGATGGTGGTGATGGTGGTGGTGGTGGTGATGGTGGTGTTGGTGGTGGTGGTGGTGGTGATAGTGGTGTTGGTGGTGGTGTTGGGGTGGTGGTGGGTGGGTGATGGTGGTGGTGATGGTGAGGTGGTGATGGTGGTGATGGTGGTGGTGAGGTGGTGGTGATGGTGGTGATGGTGGTGGTGGTGTTGGTGGTGGTGGTGATGGTGGTGGTGGTGGTGGTGGTGGTGGTGGTGGTGATGGTGATGGTGTTGATTGGTGTTGGTGGTGATGGTGGTGGTGATGATGGTGGTGATGATGGTGATGGTGGTGGTGGTGTTGGTGGTGGTGGTGATGGTGGTGGTGATGGTGGTGGTGATGGTGGTGGTGGTTGGTGGTGTTGGTGGTGGTGGTGGTGATGGTGGTGGTGGTGGTGGTGGTGATGGTGGTGATGGTCTTGATGGGTGGTGGTGGTGGTGGTGGTGGTGGTGGTGATGGCGGTGGTGTTGGTGATGGTGGTGGTGATGGTGGTGGTGGTGTTGGTGGTGGTGGTGATGGTGGTGGTGATGGTGGTGATGGTGGTGGTGATGGTGGTGGTGGTGGTGTTGGTGGTGGTGGTGATGGTGGTGGTGATGGTGGTGGTGGTGGTGATGGTGGTTGGTGGTGGTGGTGGCAGTGGAGCGTTGGTGGTGGTGGTGGTGGTGGTGATGGTGATGGTGGTGATGGTGGTGGTGGTGGTGGTGATGGTGGTGGGTGGTGGTGGTGATGGCGATGGTGGTGGTGGTGGTGATGGGTGGTGATGGTGGTGGTGGTGGTGGTGATGGTGGTGGTGGTGTGAGGTGATGGTGGTGGTGGTGGTGGTGTGGTGGTGTGGTGATGGTGGTGGTGGTGGTGGTGGTGATGGTGGTGGTGATGGTGGTGGTGTTGGTGGTGGTGGTGATGGTGGTGGTGGTGGTGATGGTGGTTGGTGGTGGCGGTGGTGTTGGTGTGGGTGGTGTGGTGGTGGTGGTGATGGTGGTGGTGGTGGTGGTGGTGGTGGTGGTGATGGTGGTGGTGGTGGTGGTGATGGTGGTGGTGGTGGTGGTGGTGGTGGTGGTGGTAAGTGATGGTGATGGTGGTGATGGTGATGGGTGGTGGTGGTGTTGGTGGTGGTGGTGGTGGTGATGGTGGTGGTGGTGGTGGTGGTGATGGTGGCGGTGGTGGTGGTGATGGTGATGGTGGTGATGGTGATGGTGGGTGTTTGGTGGTGGTGGTGGTGTGGTGATGGTGGTGGTGGTGGTGATGATGGTGGTGGTGGTGGTGATGGTGGTGGTGATGGTGGTGGTGGTGGTGATGGTGATGGTGGCGGTGGTGTTGGTGGTGATGGTGGTGTTGATTAAATTATTATTGCGGGAGGTTGAGGTGATGTATAGTGTGTGTTGTCTTATTAGTCAAGTGATCATAATATACAAGAGAGTTTATCTCTATATGATTCTATGGGTCCTGCAATGTGGTAACTTATTAATGTTTATCACCACCTGAACGTCTCTACTAAAGTTATGTTCTCTGTGATATTACCTCATCTCAGTGGTGGTTAATTAACTAATAACCTCCCATATAAACTGTAATAGATCTTTCTCCTAAGTCTCAGTAATAATACTCCGGAAACAGAACACTTAGGCACTGAATTACGAATATTTTTGCTAGATTTACAGAATTTAATTGGATTTGGTGAATATTTCCAGCCAATTTCTTAATTTTTTTAACAGAATAAATGATCTTCAATATTATGCACTTGAATAATTGTGACATAAACTTAATACAGGAAATATAATTTGGAGATACAACATTATCATACAATACAGCATTATCCTTCTAATACAACATTATCCGCTTACAATAGCATTATCGCTACAATACAGCATTATCCAACTGCAATACATTACATGCTTCGTACTTGTTTTCGCTTCCTGGTAGCATTTATCGCTGCAATACAGCATTATCGCTACAATACAACATTTTTCGCTACAATACAGCATTATCTCTACAATACCCAGCATTATCCTTTTACAATGCAGCGTTATCGCTGCAATACGGCATTATCGCTACAATGCAGCATTATCAGCTACAATACAACATTTCGCTACAATGCAGCATTATCGCTACAATACAACATTGTGGCTACCAATACAACATTTTTTCGCTTTACAATACCAGCATTATCGCTGCAATGCAGCATTATCGCTGCAATACAGCATTATCGCTACAATACAGCATTTTCGCTACAATACAGCATTCAACTACAATACAGCATTATCGCTACAATACCCAGCATTATCCTTTGCAATACTGGCATTATCGCTACAATACCAGCATTTTTCGCTACAATGCAGCATTATCGCTTACAATACAGCATTATCGCTACAATACAACATTTTCGGCTACAATGCAGCATTATCGCTTTGGTACGGCATTATCGCTACAATACAGCATTGTCGCTGCAATACAACATTATCGCTACAATACAGCATTATCGCTGCAATACCAGCATTATCCGCTACAATGCCTCAAATCAATCAATACAATACATTACAACAAATCGTAATTACAACAATGCAACAATACAGACTCTTCCACACAACAGTATGCTGAGCAGTCATCAAGAATGACAACATTTATAGTTCATCATTGGATTCTACATCTGTGCCATCATCAGAGTTCCCGAGCTCAAAGTAGATTCTTCCTCTTTGTACTTCTGGTCAAACAGGTCTGTACACAGAGTCTGTACAGCTTTAGCCGATTAGCAAAGCAAGTGCAGTTTGGCAGTTTGCGGAACGCACGCAGTGTTAGGGTGGCGTGAGCATCAAGTGGATGGCTAGCTTGCCATCATCTATCGTCCCTCTCTCGGTAAGGTCTGGTACAGAGGTTGACAATGCAGAGCACTTCAGGTGCTGCCTGTTAGTTGGCACGAAGGACGTGCAAAAAGCTGCACTCTCTGCAGGGTGGGGAAAGTGACTGGACTCAACTTCTTCCCGCGTGTATGCTACCCAGGTGAACTGCTGGACCTTTACAAACTTGGGTTACCGGTCTTTGAGTCAAGACCTTGCAGATGGTACAACTCTGATTGTAAGGTGTAATTTTCCTTGGCTAGTTCGCACATGACAAGTTGTCTGAGTGCAAACTTCTCTTTGCATCAGGGAAGATGTGCAGGGATCCTAAACTCGCTCTCCAGCTTTCGTCCGATGTAGCCTTGGTTTGAATCCCTGACGCAGCCTATAACAAAAACACTTCATTAGTGCAACCAGTCTAGAAGAGATCAGCCATGGTTGTCACCTGGGGCTTGACAAAATAACTCGTTTCTGATGAGGAAAAACAAAACAGCTGATTGTATGGCTGATTCGCAGCTTCATAATCAGATTCGTCATATCCCTCTTGCTTCATCTATCGCATCCTTCTTGGCTGTATCCCCTTCTTGGTGTATTATCGTGGCAAGACCTGCAAGCAACTACAGGATCTCTGCTGACAAAGTTTGGCTGTCCGTCAGCTTACAGTTCTCTGCATTATTTAGAAAGCTCTCTTGTCCTCTGTCCTTTGAATACTTGTTCTCTTTTTATCACATGATGCACTCAGGGCGTGCATTTATTTTGCCTAGCTGACGTCTTAGGAGTGTTTGTTGTCTTTTTACTGCATTTTTTTTTTTTGAGATCAGCCTCGCAAGATCCTTCTTCCACTGTGAATATCTGCAGCACTTTCGGTAGTACTGTATTGATGGGATCTCTCCTTCAGAGGTCTTTGCCAGTTCAGAATTAGTCCTTGTTTTCGTATTTGGGAATGCATTTATTAATGGTTTTTCCAAGAGTCCACTTTGTGGTGATGTCAGCTGATGGTCTCTTCATCCGAGGAATGGATGATGCAGCCTACGTGGCCTCCTTGATGGCAATCTGTCCAGATTCGTCCTCGAGTGTCCATCTTGGCTACAAACAATGTATTTAGACGATATCCAAGCGTGCTTCGGTGCATCTGTTTCCAATATATAAATAGTGAATATAATAATAATGACCACATCACGTACACGGTTATCACGATTAAGAGTAAAAAAATGGGGACCTGCGGGAAAAGACATTAAGCTACTCGTTTTGGAAAAGCTAAGACATAATTTTGCTTTACTTATAGTGGCGGGACAAACAAATTGCCACCATTAAGCTTTTACTACCCACATGGTCTGGGTCTGACCCATGGACTAATGCTGCTTTGATAAGTCAGTCGTCCATCTTAACTCTCCTAACACCTTTTATCCAGCATCCGCGAATCTTTATGCTTGAGATCTTCTAAGAAAGTCAGTTGCAGCTTCAGGTGAGTTAATACTGTCGAATTCTGAACGTCCACTGTGGTGAATCGTTTGGAAGTATTTTTAGTGACTTCTACACCAGTTGCCTCAGTACACAACACAGAAAATTAACGAGTTCTTATTAAAGTCTTTTAGGACTCTTTTTAACCCATAACTTCTGACGGAGATTTGGAGAAATGTCCCATCAGCCTGTGTGTATGTGTATGTATGTATGTATATGTGTGTGTGTATGTGTGCAGTTGCTTATTTGATTATTTGTTTGTTTGTTGCAGAAAAATTATTATTAGTAATTAATTTTGTTAATTACAAATAAAAGGCAGAAGTGAGAACCGACCAAAGCGTAAGATCTAGGCGACAAGCTGGCCGTCTACAACACTTAACCTTTCTCCCTGTTCCCGCTGCCGAGAGTCTCTGTGTGAGGTGAAGGTATTTGTGTAGTGTATCACCTCTCTTCCTGCACGCTGCCTCTACGTGTGTGTGTGTGTGTGTGTGTGTGTGTGTGTGTGTGTGTGTGTGTGTGTGTGTGTGTGTGTGTGTGTGTGTGTGTGTGCGTGTGTGTGTGTGTGTGTGTGTGTAGGTACAATGCAAAGTATCACAAGCATCAGTTCATAATATGTAAATGATTAAGTTCAGTAATGGCAGGGTTTATCACTTTTGCTGACTCCTCCAATGCACTTCTTGCCAAGAACCAACACTACACCACAGTGATCAATGCGTAATACTCTCTCTCTCTCTCTCTCTCTCTCTCTCTCTCTCTCTTTTCGCTTGATATTTTTGTAAACTTAACAATTAAAAGCCAGGTCCCTCATAACGTCAACACCGAACTTAAAGCAAATGTTTGGCAATATTAAAAACACTGCCATCTTCCCTCATCTAATTTTGCCTCCTGATGTTGATGACTGTTTTGTGTTGAGTTGTAATACTGCACGAAGCTCATCATGTGTTGACAAAAGCTTGGTGAAAACTTCAGGTTAAACACAGCGAGTTTCTCAGTTGCCTCCAGCGTGTGTTGGTCATCAAATAGTTGTTGGTTGATGTTGACTTTTCTTTGGAATGTTTATACAGGTAATCGTGCCTGATTGCCTTGCAACAATTAGTATTATCGATTCAGAAATGGTGAGTAAAAAAAAAATAAAGAAAGGAAAATCTTTAATTCATATATATATTTGTTACTTGGAATTCTTAGTATCTCATTGCCTCTCAAACGGCTTGCCTTAATCCAAATCTTCCTTCTATTTAGAATATATCTCCAGAAAAATAATGGGGTTCAGCCAGAAACCCGATATCGGTGCGTTCCTTGAGACGACCAATCAACAACACCATAACACGGGAGTAATAAGAACAGTGTCAGAAACTAATGCAACTCGAAGATAAGAAAGAGAAGGTTAATTGGCGTTCTGGAAATCTATCTCTGGTGAGTTTTGTGATCCGTCTTAAGGGATTTAATGACAGTAAAGACGGGCATTACGAGTTGGCGGCCCTCAGGTTGTTTTATGTATTTGTTAAGAGTGTTGTATTATTATATGAGATTTCTGTGATTATATGCCATGTAGTAATATTACCAGCTGTTGTGCTTATATTGCAATACTGATATTATAGTCTTATTATGGCTGTGTTGATATAGATCTTTCTTCTGTTATGGGCTCCTTCATCACCCCAGGGCATCATTCCTCATAGTTTAGGAACTTAACTATAGTTGGGAAGTTAAAGTGGTCGAGTGTGGTGCCGGCCACGGGCTTCATGGCCGTTTTATTTTGTTATTATTTTCAATTAAATATCATCACATTATAAGCTATCATATAATACTATATTTTCACTTAGGATATTATATTACTACCGGGTTAGATTATATACTGTATAACCTTAGCTGTCCTGTTGCCCTCCCTGACACAGGTAACCACCTCCCGCAATCGCAGTGGTAATACCTCAGTCAGGGAAGATTATTGGTTTCTTGCCCGGACCACCCGGGGTCCGTGGTCAATAAACTAATACTATGATGCATACTGCACAACCTTGGCACCCATGTAATATGTGGTGTGTCCAAGTTTTAGGTCCGTAACTGCTTCCATTTTGGTGCTATTGCTGGAACAGACAGACCAGACATCCAGGGTCCGTGGTCAATAATAATTCCAAGAGCTGCTTTGGCATGCATAGCACATGTTATATATATATATATATATATATATATATATATATATATATATATATATATATATATATATATATATATATATATATACAAAGAAACAAAAGAAAACACGAAGTTAAGCGCTTTCGTGTAATTCATCTTCAGGGGTGAAATTACAGAGCCAAGCAAGGGTAATACTTGACAAAACTAATATATATAGTAAGAGGAGAGTGAGATCAAGGTTGGGTCATCTTACCTATGACACAGGCTACGGACGGCTGCAGTGCTTGGAATGGCTTGGTCAATTTTTTACTTAATCTCACCTCACTCTACTGAATATATTTAGCCATGTCAAGTATTACTCCGTGAAAGCTTAGTCTTTATTAACGGTGTATATGAGTTCCACCTTCTTTTCACTACATCAGTACAGCAAAGTTTATTTTTACCATTAAACTGTTATTATTTTTATTGTCCCTAATCATCACTACATATAACACCACCCATCATCACTACATATAGCACCACCCATCATCCTCACATACATAACTTTCCATCCATCATCACTACATATAACACCATCATCATCACTACACCTCTTACCACCATCATCACTACATTTAACACCATCCATCATCTACATATAACACCACCATCATCACTACATATAACACCACCCATCATCACTACATATAACACCACCATCATCACTACATATAACTACATCCATCATCACTACATGCCGCTTTGTCATGTCCTCCATATAACGCACCATCATCTTTTCATATAACACCACCATCATCTTTACATATAACACCACCCATCATCACTACATATAACACCACCCATCATCACTTCATATAACACCACAACATCATCACTACATATAACTACCACCATCATCACTACATATAACACCATCCATCATCACTACATATAACACCACCATCATCACACTTCATATAACACCACCCATCATCACTACGTATAACTACCCATCATCACTACATATAACACCACCCATCATCTTCATAACACCATCCATCATCACTACGCCTCCAACACCATCCATCATCACCATATAACTTTTTCATGCATCATCACCATATACTTCATCCATCATCACTACGCCTAACACCATCCATCATCACTACATATAACACCATCCATCATCACTACATATAACAACATCCATCATCCTACATATAACACATCCATCATCACCATATAACACCATCCATTAATCACTACATATAACACCATCCATCATCTTCCATATAACTTCCATCCATGTCCTACATATAACACCATCCATCATCACTACATATAACACCATCAATCATCACTACATATAACACCATCCATCATCACTACATATAACACCATCCATCATCACTACATATAACACCATCCATCATCACTACATATAACACTGCATCATCATCTACATATAACACCATCCATCATCACTACATAATATATCACCATCCATCATCACCTACATATAACACCATCCATCATCACTACATATAACAACAATATCATCACTACATATAACATCATCCATCATCACTACATATAACATAATCCATCATCACTACATATAACAACATCCATCATCACTACACATAACACCATCCATCATCACTACATAACACTATCCGTATCACTACATATAGCACCATCCATCATCATCACCACTTCTCTTTTCATCCATGTCACTACATATATTTTCCATCCATCATCACTACATATAACACCATCATCATCACTACATATAACACCATCCATCATCATCACTACATATAACACCATCCATCACATCACTACATATAACACTATCCATCATCTTTCACATATAACACCATCCATCATCATCTTTACATATAACACCATCCATCATCACTACATATAACACTATCCATCATCACTACATATAACACCATCCTCATCATCACTACATATAACACCATCCACATCATCACTACATATAACACCATCCATCATCACTACATATAACACCATCCATCTCATCACTACATATAACACCATCCATCATCACTACATATAACACCATCCATCGTCACTGCATATAACACTATCCATCATCACTACATATAACACCATCATCACTACATATAACACCATCCATCATCAATACTACATATAACACCATCCATCATCATCACTACATATCTTACCATCCATCATCACTACATATAACACTATCCATCATCACTACATATAACACCATCCATCATCATCACTACATATAACACCATCCATCTCATCACTACAGATGATAAAAGTAGCTTCCGAGATTCTCGATGCGGACCTACTGTAGTAATATTAATGCTATATACTACTGTATGTGGCATATAATCTGTACATGCCTATTATTCATACTGTGCCTGTGTATTATAATCTGTATACTTTGTACCTATGTATTCATACGCTATACTGTACCCTGGGCATTATATGCTATAATATGAAGTATACTGTACCAATAATCTTATGCCTGCTGTATACTGTTAGCTATAAATTGTGTATTTATATCCTGCACATTGTATACTGTATCCCATGTGCTAAATGATGTACACTGTGTCCTGTATTCTATGTGTGCTGTAAGGTACAGGAGGAGCTCAGGGCTACAGCATGATATTCTAACAGCAGCAAAAAAGGATTTCCATATAAATCTATAAGATTGGCTGTGCAATTTTATGTCAGTTTTAAAAACTTTACAGAATATATTTACATAATTTCCAAAATATAGGTGTGTATATATATATCTTTGGGCACTTGAGAGTTTTGGGCCCAAATTATACTGACTGAAAGATTCTTAAATGTTTATGTAGACAGAAATGAATTAAGCATCCAAGAAGGAAATTATGATTAACGTAACAAAATTAAGTAATGTAAGGATATATAACTATCAAATATAAAAGACAATTTAAGAAAACATTGGAGAATATGAGAGAGAATAATGAAAACGAAAATAAATATTAATTATTAAAACAGTAAAAAAAAATAAAAACGAATGAATAAATAAAAAAATCTATAAATTAATGACAGAACAATTTCGATAAGAAATTCAGATACCCTAAATTTGTTTGAAATTCTTATCATTGTTAACTCTGAAAAATGAA
Organism: Homarus americanus; assembly: GCF_018991925.1. NCBI lineage: Eukaryota > Metazoa > Arthropoda > Malacostraca > Decapoda > Nephropidae > Homarus > Homarus americanus. Next base: position 173,807 of record NW_024736349.1, read on the forward strand.
ACAAAAATGCTATCGAGTGCGGTGGCTGAGTAAATTTAACACTCGCCTCCTGTTATAAAGGGTCACTGGTTCGCCCAGAATAACCTCAATTCACCCAGATGTGAATGGGTCCCCAACTTTAGCATTTGTGAATGAATGTAATCTAGTCTACTCTGTACTACACCCTGCTTCTCCTGGACTGTCTCACATTGAAACACTTGAGACACACTTTAACAGGAGAATATTATAGTCATCTTTCATTAACAGTTTCTGATAGTAAATAAAAAATACCTGTGTCTGTTGTTTTATGGGATTAATTCAACTTTTATTTCTATATATATATATACCGTCTTTCTATCTATGTATTTAAATATCTTTGTTTATTTATAATGTCTATATTTATTGTTTGTCTATATTTCTATCAGATTTCTATTTATTTTTAGTTATTGAGTTTGTCTATTCAGTTGTGTTTTGATATATTTCTCTTGTTATATACAGTATAATTGACTTATGTTTATTTCTATTATCTTCTATAATAATTTTACTTGTTCGTTATTTACAAATATCTCTTTGGTAATGTCTTTGTCTGTCTTTCAGTTATTGTCTGTCTGTCACTTACGGTTTAATTACATGTTGATTTTTTTTGTTCTCTTTTCAGGTGAGTCGCGTCTCATATGTGTCTGTCTGTCTGTATGTCCAGGTGAGTTATCGTGGTCACCTGCAGTCGTCTGGTCTGGTGGGTGGTCGATAACACAGGGCTGGTGAGGCTACGTATAATCCATACCTTGGAGAAGAAATTTGGATAAACTAGTTCATGGATAAGAGTTTGAATTATTCTTTGTTTAGTAAGGCAGGATATGATACGATATGGTTTGAATAATTGTATCTTTGATAAACCAATAAGGAAGGATTACTGTTATCTTTTGGTGAACTAAGTTATGGATAACGAGGATTTTGTTTATTAGGACCAAACACACACACACACATACACACATACACACACACACACACATATACACACACACAAAGAACTACATTATAGGTTTTCTGTTATGCAACCCCATTTTCCTCTCCCCTCCTTCTCCCTCTCTCTCCCTCCTCTCCCCTCCTCCCCTCACCTCCCTCCCTCCCTCCCCTCCACCTCCCCTCCCTCCCTCCCCTCATCTCCCCTGCCCCTCTGTCACACAAAATCCATTACCACCACTATATATGGGACAATATTTCCCCTGCTACTGTACTCTGTAATTCACTTAATATACTGGTAGGTGGCGGAGGCAATGACTCCGTGCAGTTAATAGATATTGCTGTTATGGTGTTGATAATCCTCCTAGTCCTTCGCTTTGTATAATTATCTTTAGAGGTGAGGCGGGGTGTGAGGAGGTAGATGAAAGTGGTGGTGAAGGTGAGGAAGATGAGTGAGGCGAGACGAGGGATGTGATGTGAAGGTGGAAATTATGTGGTGATATAGTAAGGTGAGGTGAGGTGAGGGAGGTGAAGTGAGGGAGATGAGGTTGATGTGTCTGAAGGTAATGTTACTTTGGGTTTAAAGGGGAGGAGGAGGAAAGAGGAGTTAGAGGAAATTATGAGCAATGGAGGTGATGCAAGGAAGAGTGTTGAAGGAGGAAGAGGGAAGGGAAGGGAGAAGAAGAGGGAGTGAAAGAAGTGTAAGTGAATTTGTGGAGTTAAGGAGAGAAGGGAGGACGATGGAGTGGGGAGGTGAGGGTCAGGGGAGGGAGAAAGAGAGGCAAGGGTGAGGGAGAGGATGGAAATGGAGTGAAGGGAAGAAGTTGCCGGGTGGGGGAGGAAGAAAAGTCAGCTGAGTGATTGAGAGGAGGAGGAGGAGGAGAAGTCAATGGGTGGGGAGGGAGGGGACGACTGTGGTGGGGGGGCGGTAATTCCGTGTTGATATGCAGCGTCAATGCTGAAACCTCATCAACTTGGTGCTACTTTTCCCCGGCCGCTGTGTACTGACCGTGTGATGAGCGCCTCTCACACCACCCGCCACGACCCTTGTGGCCAGAAGTATCATATATTTGTTATCTGTGATGGTATGCCCTGAATTTCACACACACACACACACACACACACACACACCTGGGGGTGCTGGTGGTAGGTGGTACCACTCTTGCCTTCGCAAGCGAGATGTCTGGGTTCGATTCCCGGGCCGGTGGGAAGTTGTTTGACATACTTCCTAGCCCCCATTAGTCCCTGTTCACCTAGCAGTACAGTAGGTACCTGGTGTAAATCGAAAGTTGCGAATTCGTATTCAGGGACAAGTTGTTGGAGCTTCCAATAACTTGTGACATTAACCATTGACTCTTCAGACTTCTATGCCACGCTTCAGACTTCCGCGCCCCTTAACTCACGAGAACATAAGGCAAGCATGGACTTAGCATGCTGCTTCCCTGTTAGACACTGTAAACCTTCTGCGCTTCACCTTACACAAGGATGTAGAGTGCCCAATAAAAAAAAAAAACACACACACACACACACACACGCGCGCGCACACATATACACACACACACACACACACACACACGCGCGCGCGCACCACACACACACACACACACACGCGCGCACACACATACGCACATTACAATAACAAAACCATATTGACTAATTCTCCTCGATCTATTATCGCCATGACACTGGACTCGTTATTTTCATAGGTTTTTCATGTAAAGCCGTGTTTGGCGCTATCGTACCGCTGTTATTAGTGATTAAGGGTCGTTTCAGCTAGCAGATTACTTCAAATTGCTGTCGTCCATCTTGACCCTTTAATAGTAGTAGTGATCATAAGTTTTTTTTTCTCGGAAATCCTGTCGACTTTATTAAGTTGCTCTAGACGACACTGGATGATGCCAAGGAAACTTTTCTTCACTGTGGGAGGGAGGCAAGTTATACCTGTGTCTTAGAAGCGACATCAGACTGAAGGTAGTGTCCAGACCCCAGGGCAGCGTCAGGCCAGGGTCAGCGTCCAGCCCCAGGGTCAGCGCCAGGCCCAGGGTCAGCGCCAGACAATAGAGGCAGCATCAGACCCCAGGGCAGTATCCAGGACCAAGGTAGCATCAGGCCCCAGGGTCGATGTCAGGCCCCAGGGTCAGCATCAGACCCCAGGGGCGTGGACCCCAGAGGCAGCGTCAGACCCAGGCAGCGTCAGACACTAAAGGTAGCATCAGACCCCAGGGCAGCATCAGACCCCAGGGCAGCGTCAGACCCCAGGGCAGCATCGGACCCCATGGGCAGCATCAAGCCCTAGGGACAGCGCCGACACTAGAGGCAGCATCAGACCCCAGGGGCAGCGTCAGACCCAGGGGCAGCTACTGTGACTGTAATTCACTTTAAATGTACCGACTACCGACCGCGATCTCCTGCTCTCACTGTAATTATAAATGACTAATTAGTGTAAGTGTGAACCATGGAAATGAATCACCGATTAAAATGTAATTCAATAGTATTTACTCCGCTCGAATGGTTCTCTTCCAGTTGATGATTCACCTCTACATTTTATACAGAGTTTGTGTTGGAGAGGAGGAGATTGAGAGAGAAAGGAAGGGTTGAGAGGGAGGAAGACGGAAGTGAGGAGGACTGCACTGTGCCTGGAGGTGTTGGAACTTAAAACACTTTAGTGACCTTAAGCAGAAGTTGTTTCATTGATAATTAACCTGGTGCCCGCCGTAGGTGACTGTAGTAGGATCATTCTTACATAAAGTTATCCCGGCGAGACAACAGTGGGTGAAGGTCAGTGTTAGACACTGTACTCGCTGTACTCGGTCTGTATCGACTCCTCATATTACACCATATTAAACTTTTGGTTAAACCTTATCGCCGACACGGTGATGCGACCCAGGTGAGCCTTAACACATTAAGTTTAACCATCACAATATTAAGGTAACAGCGCTCTGTTGTTCTGCTGTAACACAATGGGAACGTGGACAGGATAAATCTCGATAAAATCAACAGAAAAGGAAACAATGGAGCACCTTAGCTTTTGTCCCCAATCAGTTGCCTCTGAAGATGTCTTGAATGAAGAGAAAGCTAAGGTGCTCTATTGTTTCCTTACCTGTGTGTGAGAGAGAGAGAGAGAGAGAGACTCCAGGTAATTAATGTACGTGTTAACACCTTGTCTGCCTTACCTGGATGTACAGAAATGGTTGTGGTTGTCGCTCGTCTCTGAAAAGATAGACACATTTTATGACAGTGACGTATTAGTTGTTATGTAAGGTGAGGTTGACAGCTTGTGCAGTATACTGAGTTCTATCATAAAATCAGTTATCCTAAAAGAAAAAACACAACAAAATAAAACTAGCAACAGTATTTTGGGGAAATTATATGAAAATTTTGTTGAGTGAATACTGCCATTTACCGTGGCCCACACTGGGTCGCCTGGTACTGGTGGTCGCATTGCAAACAAGTGTACGCATCCTTGTCATCGATATCACTTGTATAGCCACTACTTATCTTCCTTATATAACACCTAAGTATCAATAAAAGAATTATTACGTTTGACTTCTGAATTTAGTTTATTTCAGGTTAAGAATAAAATGATTTTTATCAATTATTCCTAAACAGATTTCAGACCTTGAGTAAGTTTAAGTGACCATCTTAGTGAATTTATGAATAATTATGAGGCAGGCAGGCAATTATGACCCGTTGATGACGTCACTAGGGGCTGTTGATGACGTCACCAGCTTTTGTAAACAACTTTATTAGAGTGCGTCACAACTCCTCCTACCCTATACACACCCACATCATCATCCTCACCAATACACTTCACCAACACTCTTCTCCATCACCTCACCAACACTCTTCTCCTCTAGCACTCTTCTTTCCATCAATTCTCACCAACACCTTCTGTTAACCCTTGCATTGTGACGTCATCATACCTTCCGTCCCCACGTTGAAATAAATCAGAGAACATCAATTTTTTTTTTTTACCTGAGAAATGAATGACCACCTGACAGAGCTCTTACCTGTCTGTAAAGTGAACCAAAATCTTGACCAAACATACGAAATAATATTACACTTTAATACGATTTCTTATGGATTATTTTCTGTCTAAATTGTGTTTTAAATGAGATGATAGATGTAGTGTTTATAAAGTGGGGATTAATATCTTGGTGGTAACTTTTTGACATGACTGAGAGGACATGATTATACCAGGCATCAAGAAACTCATAAAACTTGGTGGAAAAAGTGAAAAACCCAAAAAAGAGCATACCAATATTTTTTTATCTTTGTAACTGTCATGTTAGTTTAGTCTCGCTTAATCTTTCAATCATAATTTTTATCTTGAGTATTTATAGTTCTTAGTTCCCATGTATAGTTCTGTAGTTCCCATGTATAGTTCTGTTGTTCCCATGTATAGCTCTGTAGTTCCCATGTATAGTTCTGTAGTTCCCATGTATAGTCTCTGTTGTTCCCATGTATAGTCTCTGTAGTTCCCATGTATAGTTCTGTAGTTCCCATGTATAGTTCTGTTGTTCCATGTATAGTTCTGTAGTTCCCATGCACCCCTGTGTCTCATGAGTTCTGTAGTTCCCATGTATAGTCTCTGCTGTCTCATGCATAGTTCTGTAGTTCCCATGCATAGTCTCTGTAGTTCCCATGTATAGTTCTGTTGTTCCCATGTATAGTTCTGTAGTTCCCATGCATAGTTCTGGTAGTTCCCATGTATAGTTCTTCTGTTGCCCCCATGTATAGTTCTGTTGTTCCCATGTTTAGTTCTGTTGTTCCCATGTATAGTTCTGTAGTTCCATGTATAGTTTGTGTTCCCATGTATAGTTCTGTAGTTCCCATATAGTTCTGTAGTTCCCATGTATAGTTCTGTTGTTCCATGTTAGTTCTGTTGTTCCCATGTATAGTTCTGTTGTTCCCATGTATAGTCCTGCAGTTCCCATGTATAGTCTCTGTTGTTCCCATGTTTAGTCCTGTTGTTCCCATGTATAGTTCTGTTGTTCCCATGTATGTTCTTGTTGTTCCCATGTTTAGTTCTGTTGTTCCCATGCATAGTTCCCTATAGTTCTGCACTGCTGTTCCATGTTTAGTTCTGTTGTTCCCCATGTATAGTTCTGCAGTTCCCATGCATAGTCTCTGTAGTTCCCATGCATAGTCTCTGTTGTTCCCATGTTTAGTCTCTGTTGTTCCCATGCATAGTCTGTTGTTCCCATGCATAGTCTGTTGTTCCCATGTTTAGTTCTGTTGTTCCCATGCATAGTCTCTGTTGTTCCCATGTTTAGTTCTGTCTCCCATGTATAGTCTCCTGTAGTTCCCATGTATAGTTTCTGTAGTTCCCATGTATAGTTCTGTTGTTCCCATGTAGTCTCTGTGTTCCCATGTATGCCTGCTGTTCATGTTTAGTTCTCTGTTGTTCCATGTATAGTTCTGTAGTATTTCATGTAAGGTTCTGTAGTTCCCATGTATAGTTCTGTAGTTCCCATGTATAGTTCTGTAGTTCCCATGTATAGTTCTGTTGTTCCCATGTTTAGTTCTTCTGTTGTTCCCATGTATAGTTCTGTTGTTCCATGTTTATTCTCTGTTGTTCCATGTATAGTTCTGTAGTTCCCATGTATAGTTCTGCAGCTCCACCACACCCCCCTCCACAGCACACCCTCCACAACACACCCCTCCACACAACACACCCTCCACAACACACACCTCCACAACAACACACCTCCACAACACACCTCCACAACACACCCTCCACAACACACCTCCACAACACACCTCCACAACACACCCCCACACAACACACCCCACACACAACAACACACCTCCACAACACACCACCACAACACACCTCCACAACACACCCCTACACAACACACACCTCCACAACACACCTCCACAACACACCCCACAACACACCTCCACAACACACCCTCCACAACATACCCTCCACAACACACCCTCCACAACACACCCTCCACAACACCCTCCACAACACACCCACCACAACACACCCTCCACAACACACCCTCCACAACACACCCCATAACCTCCACATTGTTTTTTAATCTTGTAATGTTCTGGGACGTGTCTTCGGCAGACAATATAACTGACAAGTGATCCATTCTCAAGACAGCCGCGCCCTGTACACCGTAGATATGGGAAATGGAAATGTGGCGGAGGTGGCTGAGTGAATACAGTTTCCGCCTCCTTTCCTAGGTGTCGCTAGTTTACGATTCGGGGCTCCCTCAGTCCACCCAGCTGTGAATAGGTACCTAACGTTGCTGTTAGGGATGCGCAAATGGCTCAGTGCCTGCTTGTGTACCGAAGGCTTACTATCCTTAGTACTTTTATCACCACTACTATTGACGGACCTTCAGACATTGAACCTATTTAAAGTCGTTCACATACCCCCTGTAAAGAGTTGCAAGTTGTATATTAACGGGAAGGAGGACAGAGAACTCAACAAATGTTTAAGAAATGACGGAGTTGAATGGTGATATCGTTCGAGAAAATGGAACTTGCACAGATTTGAAGTAAAATTGATGACAAGTGAGGGAAGGGTGGAGGGAAGAAGTCTGACTGAGTATGAAATTAGGCATAGTGGAGAGGAAGATCGTCTGGCATGAAGGAGAGGTGAGGGGCAGCATACCTCTTCCTAATACACTTTCCTAATACACTCCACCTGATACACTTCACCTGATACACCTCGATACACTTCTACCTGATACACTCTACCTGATACACTTACCTGATACACTCTACCTGATACACTCTACCTGATACACTTACCTGATACACTCCTCCACCTGACACACCTCTACCGATACACTCTCCACCTGATACACTCTACCTGATACACTCTACCTGATACACCTCCACCTGATACACTCTCTACCTGATACACTCCCTACCATACACTCTACCTGATACACTCTCCACCTGACACTAATCTCACCTGATACACTCTACCTGATACACCCTCCACCTGATACACTCTACCTGACACACTTCTACCTGATACACTCTCCACCTGATACACTCTACCTGATACACTTACCTGATACACTCTCCACCTGATACACTCCTCTCCTGATACACTCTACCTGATACACTCTACCTGATACACTCTACCTGATACACTTCACCTGGATACATCCTTACCTGATACAACTTCACCTGATACACCTCCACCTGATAACTTCTACCTGATACACTTCTACCTGATACACTCTACCTGATACACACTCTCCACCTGATACACTCTACCTGATATTCTACCGATACACCCCTACCTGATAATACACACCACCTCTACCTGATACACTTCTACCTGATACACTTCACCTGATACACACCACCTCTACCTGATACACTCCACTCTACCTGATACACTCTACCTGATACACTCTACCTGACACACACCACCCTACCTGACAATAATTTCACCTGATACACCTCTTACCTGATACACACCACTTACCTGACACACTTCTACCTGATACACACCACCTCACCTGACACATTCTCCACCTGATACACACCCTCTCCCTGATACACTCTACCTGATACACTCTTACCTGATACACTCTTCCTAACACACTCCAATTTACCTATACACTCTACCTGACACACTCTACCTGATACACTCTACCTGATACACCTCCACCTGACACCCCCTGACACACTCTACCTGATACACTCTACACCTGATACACACCTCTACCTGATACACCTCACCGATACACCTCCTTCCCACACACCTCTACCTGATACACACACCACCTCACCTGATACACACCACCCTACCTGATACACTTCTACCTGATACACTCTCCCTGACACTCTACCTGATACACTCCACTCTACCTGACACACACCACCTCTACCTGATACACTCTACCTGATACACCTCACCTGATACACACCACCCCACCTGATACACCCACCCACCTGACACCCCCACCTGACACACACCACTCCACCTGATACACCCACCTCACACACACCCTCCACCTGACACACACCACCCCACCTGATACACCCACCTACCTGACACCCCCTCACCGAATAACAATAACCACCTCTACCTGATACACCCCCACCCGATACACCCCCCACCTGATACACCACTCCACCTGATACACCACCTGATACACCCACTTCACCTGATACACCCCCACCTGATACACCCACACACCCCCACCACACCATCACCTACATCCCCCCACCTGATACACCTCCACCTGACACACCACCTCACCTGATACACTCCACCTACCTGATACACCCCCCCACCTGACACACCCCCCACCACACACACCACCCCACCTGATACACTCTACCTATACACAATAATAATCACCCCCACCTGATACACTCTCCCACAACCTCTACCTGATACACACCACACCTCTACCTGATACACTTACAACACTCTACCTAATACACTCCCCTACCTGATACACTTCTACCTACACACTTCACCTAATACACCCTCTACCTGATACACACCACCTCTACCTGATACACCTCTACCTGATACACCCCCACCTGATACACCTGATACACTCTCCACCTGATACACCTCTACCTGATACACTCTACCTGACACACACCACCCTACCTGACACACCCCCACCTGACACACCCCCACCACACACACTCACCCAAACAACCACCCCACCTGACACACTCCCCACCTGAACACCACCAGATACACCCCCCACCTGACACACCCCACCCACACACCCCCAACTAACAACCCCACCCACACACCCCCCACCCAATACACCCACTCACCTGACACACTCACCTGACACACCCCCTACCCTGACAACCCCACCACACTCTACCCACACTCACCCACATCCTCTCCCCGATATTCTCCCCTGACACACCCTCCTGACAGTTAATCACCTGATACCTCACCATTATTAATTTCACCTACACTTCTACCTAATACACCCCTCCTGATACACTTCCTGACACACCTCTGACACTTCACCACAATTTCACCCAATACACTCTACCCAATACACCCACTACCTGATACACTCCCCACCTGATACACTCACCTGACAACCCCCACCCAATACACCCCCTACCCAATACACTCTGACCCCACACATCCCTCCCTGACACACACCCCTGACACACAATCTCCCCTGACACACTCTTGCCACACCAGGAGGCAGGATGGTTTCAACCCCAGCACACATAGTTTCACCCCTATCAGTCCTGCGCGTCCCCAACCTCTCCCCACCTCCCCACCTCACCTCCACCTCCTCACACCTCCCCACATTCCCCCCCACCTCCACACCCACCACACCTCCTCACCTCACCTCACCTCCCCACACCTCACCTCCCCACCTCACCCCCCACCACCCACCCACACCTCCCTCACCACCCCACACACCTCACCTCAACACCACCTCACACCTCCACCTCACTCCTCACCTCACACCTCACCACCACCTCCACCTCCCACCTCACCTCCCCACCTCACCACCTCCCACTCACCACTCTCCCCAACACTCACTCCCCACACCACCTCCCACCTCCCATCACCTCCCCCACCTCCTCACTCTAATACAAATTTCCAGCCCCTCGTTTTAATGCCGAAATCTTCACATCTTCACACGCTATAAACTTCTACCATTACCATTCATTCATTCATCTATTCATTCATCTATCTATCTATCTATCTATCTATCTATCTATCCATCTATCTATCTATCTATCTATCTATCTACTCCATCTATTTCTGGCCTGTGTGCTCTGTTAACATATAACCATGCACCAGTAATAAGGTGCCGCCCGGCGTCGAATGTCTTCAGCCGAAGCCGTGTCTACAACTAATCAATCTCCAGCCATCTAATCAATTTCCAGCCAACTCCTAAACACTTAATCACCACTGTTGACCATCTAACTCCTGTACACTTAATCTTAATCCTGAAATATCTAATCACCTTTAACATCTATCTAATCTCCCCTGTACATCTAATCACCCCCGGAACACTAATCACCTCCCGAAGACTTAATCTCACCACCCAAAGACGGCCACCACCCGGAAGACGGCCACCACCCGAAGACGACCAATTCTTGAAGACGCACAACAACCCGAAGACATCTAATCACCCCTGAAGACGACCACCTCCCTGAAGACGGCCACACCTGAAGACGGCCACCCCGGAAGATCGACCACCTCCCAGCCATCTAATTCACCCCTGAAGACCTAATCTCACCTCCGAACATCTACCACCCCCGAACACTTAATCAATTCCAGCATCACACCTTGAAACACATCTAATCACCTCCCTGAAGACTACCACCTCCCTGTAGCTGACGACCACCTCTGAACATCTAATCAATTCTCCTGGAAGACGACGCAAGAAGGCCATCATTCTCGAAGACGGCTACCCTGAAGACCTGGCCATCCTGAAGATTTAATTCCACCTCCTGAAGACGACCAATTTCTGGAAGACTAATCAATTTCCTGAAGACGACACATCCTGAAGACGACCACCTCCTGAAGACGACCAATTCCTGAAGACGACCACCTCCTGAAGACGGCCAATTACCTTGAAACGGCCACCTCCTGAAGACGTACACATCTCTGAAGACGACCACCTCCTGAAGACGACCACCTCCTGAAGACGACCACTTCCTGAAGACGGCCACCACCTGAAGACGGCCACTCACCTGAAGACGGCCACCTGAAGACGGCCACCTCCTGAAGATTTGGCCACCACCTCAATATCTAATTCACCCCGAAGACGGCCACCTCTGAAGACGGTACACCTCTCCTGAAGACGGGCCACCCTGAAGACGGCCACCACCTGAAGATACACCAATTCGGAAGATCACACCACCTGAAGACGACCACCACCTGGAAGACGACCACCTTCCTGAAGACGCAATAATTCCTGGAAGACGGTACACCCTGAAGACGGCTACCACCTGAAGACGACCACCTCCTGAAGCATACACCTCCTGAAGACGGCCACCACTAGAAGACGGCCACCCTCCTGAAGACGACCACCTCCTGAAGACGGCCACCTCCTGAAGACGACCACTTCCTGAAGACGGCCACCTCCTGAAGACGGCCACCACCTGAAGACGGCCATCTGAAGACGCACAACCTGAAGACCACCACCTGAAGACGACCACCACCTAAACACCACCACCAGAAGACGGCCACCACCTGAACACGACCACCCCTGAAGACAGACCACCTCCCTGAAGACGGCCACCACCTGAAGACGACCAACTCCTGAAGACGACCACCCCCTGAAGCACGACCCACCTGAAGACGGACACCTCCTGAAGACGACCACCTCCTGAAGACAACCACCTCCTGAAGACAGCCACACTCCTTAACACGACCACACCTCCAGAAGACGACCCACAACTCCTGAAGACGACCACACTCCTGAAGACGGCCAATAGCCACCACCTGGACAGACCACCTCCCGAAGACAGCCACCTCCCGAAGACAACCAACTCCCGAAGACGGCCACCACCTGAAACAACCAACCTCCCGAACACTCTACCCTCCCGAAGACATCTACCTGAAGACACCAACCTCCTAGCACGGCCACCTCCTGAAAGACGACCACCTCCCGAAAACTACCACCTCCCGAAGACAACCACCTCCTGAAGACGACCAACTCCCTGAAGCACGCCACCACCAAACACCCTCCCCTTCCGTTTTTAAACAGTATACTGTAAATGTTAGGAACCACCGTTGCTTAGTGACCCACCTCCCGCCTGACCTCCTGTTTATAGTAAACTAAATACTTATAGTGCTGGAGATATACGTAAAATGCTGTGATGGTTTTTTCTCTGCTAGGTTTGACACACACTTCTCACTGCCTTCTTCTCTTTCTTCTCTCTGTGTTTCAAATACACGAGCTACGTCTTAATTTCGTTCTATCTTGATAAGTCAAATTGTTCAAGAACACCTCAGACCCCCCAGATAAGTATCAGATTATTCTTATTTTATTCTTCCACTTAACGTCCGGGGTGGGTAAATCCCAACACACACACACACACACACACCACACACACACACTCACACACACACACACCCACACACACCACACACACACACAGACCTTCTGCATTAACAAAGATGAGATAAAAAGTTATCTTGTTACAACCGTACACGGAAAACATTTTAAAATCTTCAGGCCTGGTGTTTATTTGATAAATATAAATAACAAAACATACTAAAACCGACGCAGATATTTAGGACACACATGATGTGATTATTAAGAGTTATTTATATAAACAAATACATTACGTTTGGATATTTCCTTTTCCTTATATTACCGTCAAAGGGTAAGGTGTAATACCCTATCCACTGAACCCCACCTCTGGAAGCCAAGTATATAGGTCCCTCCTATCATACTTCGCTGCTGCGTGCTTGACACCTTGTTGGGTGTAGTGCTGATCAAACTCTTGTGAACTGGAGCCAGTCACCAGCACACAATCTAACGGTCAGGATTCAATTTACTTAGTTTCTCAGGTCAAAAATGATGAGAAAATGAGGAATATTCTTGAGTGTACATATATTATAGTTATTCTGCGGTTTATCGATGATCATAATGCTGATTTGCTAACAGACACTTGGCAGCACTCATACTTCTGTGTTCTGTGGACTTAGTCAGAGAGGGAAGGTGAGGGTTGTGTGAGGCATACAGATGGTGCCCATGTAATAATAAATCATTCTCGTTCATTATGCTGTTCACTTTTATAATGAAACTTGTGATGAACTTTATAACTCAGAGTACCGTCGTCCACTTACCTTAGTCTGTTAACTCTAAACACCAAGTTAACCTCACATCTCAAGCAAAAATTCCCAGTCGCAGATAATCCAATTCCTAGATATTTTTTTATGCCCGGAGTGACATAATTGTTATTCCATCTCCATCGTGAGTTACCGGACTAGTACACCTGAACTCACATCATAGTCACAGCAGTTTAGTCCAAGACACCTTAAATTCTTCCAGCATCCTCGGCTTACAAACCTCTTCCCAGCTCAGCTTTTTATAGCTCGAGGGAGGTAGAGTCTATCTCCGGCTGCATCTCTGGATCTTAGTAGAGCCGAGGCAGCCCCGCATTCCCCTAAATACGCTTGTCATAAGAAAAGCTCTTGCATCTTCATGCTCCCAGCCTTTGTTTACTGCCCTCATGGTGTTCTCTTCTTCCTGTGGCTCTCCTTATTCTTGTTGAAATTTCTATGCTGTTAATAATAATAATAATAATAATAATAATAATAATAATATATTTTTTCAGTAAAGTTGTCATTCAGGTTAACAATTGGATAATAAATTTTATAAACTATGCAGTTAAACAGTTCAGCATGAATATACTGTAGACAATGTAGGTATACGGTGCCTGTCGGCCGTGGGAGACAGTTTCCTGTGTGCAAGACAGTGCAGGTAAACAATACTGGTAAACAATAAGAAACTTGACCAAGGATGGTCGACAAACCTGCCAAGCTGTCAGGTCCTTTGCTCGGGTTTACGCTTGGTCTGTAATCAGCAATAGTATGTCTACAGGAGCATTAGTGAAAGTTTATTTTTATAATTCAACAAGCATTACACCATGCTTGGACTACCTGAGGCCGACGGATCACTCTGCAGTACAATATTCTGTGGTTTAATAATATAGAAACCTTCTCTTCTCTTGCTGTAGCTTCATCTGTGTATTTCTTTGTTTTAGCTTTGAATTGCTTAAAGCATTATTGGTTTTGCTGTGGTCTGTAACCTGTTCTAGTCTGTTATAGCAATAATGAAGTATTTTTCGCTTGACCGCGGACACCAGGTGCTATAAGATATGTTCACTTCCTCTAGTGCCCTTCTGGTTCATATCCCTAACAGTTAGATACTCTGAGCACAGTCCACTGCTAATCCTGTAAGCTGATTCAGCCTGTTACTTCACCTATCCGCCCCACTTAACGTGTTCTGTGATTGAAGAACTTCGTTTGTCAAGAATGAAACTCACCGCCTTGTTTCGAGCAATTTAGATTGGATATTAGCATTTGTGTTATTGGGCCTTAGAGAACCATTTTGGAATTACTTTTTAACTATATTATCTCTGAGTAATTCACCATACAAACAAGAGTCACGAGCAAGGTAGTTTACTGAGGTGGGGATAATTTGTTGTCTATGAGCCGCTGTTTGTATGACTCCATTTTAGATGGTAACTCGTTAGCTATACCATATGAATTTTTGCCTGACACTAAAACAGTACTGTCGTCGGCGTACAGCCAGTCTCTTCTCTTCTGTCTCCCTCACTTTTTACTTCTCTCTCTTTTCTTTTTTTTTTCTTCTGTCTGTCTGTCTATCTCTGTTTGCATCTGTTCTCCATATCTCCCCTTATTCTTTTCCCTCTGTAGACCTGATGTTTTTCCTCTCTCTTCAATTTACATGAAACTGAGGTAGATAAGTGGTATACATGTATATTACAAATAAATCCCACGTTAGTGAGTCATTTTCTGGTGGATTGCACTTGGTGGCTGGAGGCGACACTGGGAGTATAAATCAGAGAAGTATCGGTGTTTGCGTGGGGGAGGGAGGCACGGCTAATGTTGTGTGAAATGGCTCAGCCCTGTTCGGTTAGGGGAGATGCTGGTGGCTGTGTCTATGTCTAACACAGCAACGCTGGGGTGGCTGTGTCTTTATGTCTAACACGCAGCCTGGGTGGCTGTGTCTTTATGTCTAACAGCAGCGTCTGGGGTGGCTGTGTCTTTATATCCAACACAGCAGCGTCTGGGGTGGCTGTGTCTTTATGTCCTAACACAGCAGCGTCTGAGAGGCTGTGTCTTATGTCTAACACAGCAACGTCTGGGGTGGCTGTGTCTTATGTCTAACACAGCAGCGTCTGGGGTGGCTGTGTGTCTTTATGTCTAAACACAGCAGCGTCTGGGGTGGCTGTGTCTTTATGTCTAACACAGCGCGTCTGGGGTGTGTGTCTTTATGTCTAACACAGCAGCGTCTGGGGTGGCTGTGTCTTTATGTCTAACACAGCAGCGTCTGGGTGGCTGTATCTTTATGTCTAACACAGCAGCGTCTGGAGGTGGCGCTGTGTTTATGTTCAACACAGCAGCGTCATGGGTGCTGTATCTTTATGTCTAACACAGCAGCGTCTGGGGTGGCTGTGTCTTTATGTCTAACACAGCAGCGTCTGGGGTGGCTGTGTATCTTTATGTCTAACACACAGCAGCGTCTGGGTGGCTGTGTCTTTATGTCTAACACAGCAGCGTCTGGGGTGGCGCATCTTTATGTCTAACACAGCAGCGTCTGGGGTTGGCTGTATCTTTATGTCTAACACAGCAGCGTCTGGAGGTGGCTGTGTCTTTATGTCTAACACAGCAACGTCTGGGTGGCTGTGTCTTTATGTCTAACACAGCAGCGTCTGGGGTGGCTGTGTCTTTATGTCTAACACAGCAGCGTCTGGGGTGGCTGTATCTTTATGTCTAACACAGCAGCGTCTGGGGTGGCTGTGTCTTTATGTCTAACACAGCAGCGTCTGGGGTCTGTATCTTTTATGTCTAACAGCAGCGTCTGGAGATTGGCTAATGTCTTTATGTCTAACACAGCAGCGTCTGGGGTGGCTGTGTCTTTATGTCTAACACAACAGCGTCTGGGTGGCTGTGTGTCTTTCATGTCTAACACAGCAGCAGCGTCTGGGGTGGCTGTGTCTTTATGTCTAACACAGCAGCGTCTGGGGTGGCTGTGTCTTTATATGTCAACACAGCAGCGTCTGGGGTGGCTGTGTCTTTATGTCCAACACAGCAGCGTCTGGAATGGCTGTGTCTTTATGTCTAACACAGCAGCGTCTGGAATTGGCTGTATCTTTATGTCTAACACAGCAGCGTCTGGGGTGGCTGTGTCTTTATGTCTAACACAAGCAGCGTCTGGGTGGCTGTGTCTTTATGTCCAACACAGCAGCGTCTGGGGTGGCTGTATCTTTATGTCTAACACAGCAGCGTCTGGGGTGGCTGTGTCTTTATGTCTAACACAGCAGCGTCTGGGGTGGCTGTATCTTTATGTCTAACACAGCAGCGTCTGGGGGTGGCTGTGTCTTTATGTCTAACAGCAGCGTCTGGGGTGGCAGTATCTTTATGTCTAACACAGCAGCGTCTGGGGTGGCTGTGTCTTTATGTCCTAACACAGCAGCGTCTGGGGTGGCTGTATCTTTATGTCTAACACAGCAGCGTCTGGGGTGGCTGTGTCTTTATGTCTAACACAGCAGCGTCTGGGGTGGCTGTGTCTTTATGTCTAACACAGCAGCGTCTGGGTGGCTGTGTCTTTATGTCTACACACAGCGCTGGGGTGCGTGTCTTTATATCAATTTTACAGCAGCGTCTGGGGTGGCTGTGTCTTTATGTCCAACACAGCAGCGTCTGGGGTGGCTGTGTCTTTATGTCTAACACAGCAGCGTCTGGGGTGGCTGTGTCTTTATGTCTAACACAGCAGCGTTTGGGGGTGGCTGTGTCTTTATGTCTAACACAGCAGCGTCTGGGGTGGCTGTGTTTACCGTTTTATCATTACACTTCCTCTCTAGTTAATATAAGCTTATGGCGTCGTGCTGTTATATCGTCACCGTCATCATTATCAAGTATTACTCCCATAGTTTCTTCTGGAGACGTAAAGTATATTGTATAACATGTTGTAGTTCTTGTTATGTGAGGTAGCAGAGAACAAACAGCTGACAGCGAGTGGTTATTGATGATAATAATGATAATGATATAATAATGATAATAATAAGAATAAGAATAATTAACGGGTTATTGAAAAGGTTTAAGAGCCGAAGAACAGAAAATATAAAAGGAGAGAAATTACTTTTTACATACAAAGGACATGTGAGGTGTTTAACAAAGTTTTCATTAGAGAAAGGAAATTGAACATACAGTGAACATACCAATTATTGTTTTCAGTGCAGGTAACATAGGCCACGTGGTGTAGTAGCCCCCTCAGTACATGTGTGTGTGTGTGTGTGTGTGTGTGTGTGTGTGTGTGTGTGTGTGTGTGTGTGTGTGTGTGTGTGTGTGTGTGTGTGTGTGTTTTATCCTCTCCCTCTCCCTCCCCACCATCCATCTGTCCTCCCTCACCACTATCTCTCCTTCCTCCTCCTTCTCCGTGGCTAATCTCGGATGACGAACTTCCTTGACGGTACGACCATCTGAACCTCACGAGCGTTATGTTGTAGGTGGTGATGTAGGTGGTGTTGGAGGTGGTGATGTAGGTGGTGTTGTAGGTGGTGTTGTGGGTGGTGTTGTGGTGGTGATGTTGGTGGTGGTGTTGAGGTGGTGATGGGTGGTGTTGTGGGTGGTGTTGTAGGTGGTGATGTTGGTGGTGTTGTAGGTGGTGATGTTGGTGGTAATGTGGTGGTGTTGTAGGTGGTGTTGTAGGTGGTGATGTTGGTGGTGTTGTAGGTGGTGTTGTGGGTGGTGTTGTAGGTGGTGATGTAGGTGGTTTTGTAGGTGGTTTGTGGGTGGTGTTGTGGTGAGGTAGTGTTGTAGGTGGGGTGGTGTTGTAGGTGGTGGTGTTGTAGGTGGTGGTGTTGTAGGTGGTGGTGTTGTGGGTGATGTTGGTGGTGTTGTGGTGGTGTTGTAGGTGGTGATGGTGGTGTTGTGGAGGTGGTGTTGTAGGTGGTGATGTGGTGATGTAGGCGGTGTTGTAGGTGGTGTTGTGGGTGGTGGTGGTGTTGTGGGCATTGTGTAGGTGGTGATGTGGGTGGTGTTGTAGGTGGTGATGTTGGTGGTGTTGTGGGTGGTGTTGTAGGTGGTGATGGTGGTGTTGTGAGGTGGTGTTGTGGGTGGTGATGTTGGTGGTGATGTTGGTTGGTGTTGTGGGTGTGATGGGTGGTGTTGTAGGTGATGTGGGTGGTGTTGTAGGTGGTGTTGTAGGTGGTGATGTAGGTGGTGTTGTGGTGGTGTTGTAGGTGGTGGGGTGGTGTTGTGGGTGGTGATGTGGGTGGTGTTGTAGGTGGTGATGTAGGTGGTGTTGTAGGTGGTGTTGTAGGTGGTGTTGTAGGTGGTGTTGTAGGTGGTGTTGTAAGTAGTGTTGTAGGTGGTGTTCTAGGTGGTGTTGTGGGTGGTGATGTAGGTGGTGTTGGTAGGTGTGCTTGGAGGTGGTGATGTGGGTGGTGTTGTGGGTGGTGTTGTGGGTGATGTAGGTGGTGTTGTGAGTGGTGTTGTAGGTGGTGATGTAGGTGGTGTTGTGGGTGTTATTGAGGTGGTGATGTAGGTGGTGTTGTAGGTGGTGTTCTAGGGGTGATGTGGGTGGTGTTCTGGTGTTGTGAGTGGTGATGTTGGTGGTGTTGTAGGTGGTGATGTGGGTGGTATTGTGGTGGTGATGTTGGTGGTGTTGTAGGTGGTGTTTGGGTGGTGTTGTAGGTGGTGATGTGGGTGGTATTATACAGAGTGGTTTTGTGGGTGGTTTTGCAGGTGGTGTTGTAGGTGGTGTTGTGGTGGTAGTGTTGTAGGTGGTGGTGTTGTAGGTGGTGGTGTTGTAGGTGTGGTGGTGTTGTAGGTGGTGGTGTTGTAGGTGGTGGTGTTGTGGGCGGTGTTGTAGATGGGGTGTTGTAAGTGGTGGTGTTGTAAGTGTTGTAGGTGGTGTGTAGGTGGTAGTGTTGTGGTGGTGTTGTAGGTGGTGTTGTTGTAGGTGATGTAGGTAGTGGTGTTGTGGGTGGTGATTAGGAGGTGTGTAGGTGATGTTGAAGGAATTGGTGTTGTAGGAGGTGGTGTTGTATAAGGATGTTGTAGAAGGTGCTGTAGATCATGTAGGATAATTTTTTAAAATTTTGCTACTTACATTAACTAGTTTATTGTGCACTACATACTCATCCTGTGAACCTATAGCGCAAAAGGATTACAGAATAGAGTTCACAAAGGGTCTATATTTAACAGGATTCGCCCATCAGGGCACAGGTCAATGACCCACATCTGGGCCTGGAGGCGAAAATATACTACTACTACTACTACTAATAATAATAATCATAATAATAGTAATAATAATAATAATAATAATTAATGAAAATATTTAATAATAATAATGATAATAAGGACCACTAAAAAAATCAATGAGATAAACAATATATGTATGTTGTGTTGTCCATAGTAAGAAACAATTGAGACCCTGCAATTGTGTGTAAATGAGGCATATGGCAGCAGGGTCTACCATTAGACAACACATTAGCAATATCTTCCCAGGCAGTAGTACCTCCCCTGTTTGGTAGCTGCCTACTACCTGACACTAACAGTAGGAGAGTATTGTTGTCTTGGTTCTGCATGGAAACAATGATGGTGATGATGATGATGATGATGATGATGATGATAGCGGTAATAATGGCAATAAAGATAATGAAGATAAAATTAGGGTAAATTTACGATAATAATAATAATAGTGACGGTATAGCGACGATAAGTATGATGATAATACGAACAATGATATATGAGGTGTAGTGGTGAGACCTGCAATTATGATGATTTTGTATACTGACGAAGGTGTTAATGATGGTAAGGCGATGATGATGATGGCAGGATAAGAATAATGACGATGAATTACGATAAGTGGTTGATAATGATTTTGACTAATAAGCGATGATATTATTGTCATGGTGGTAATAATGATGATAATGAATTGAAACATCATTATCATTATTAACTTCAAACACATCAAGCCCGTGTTGACGTCAGTGCTCGAGGATTCTGGACGCGCAGGGACAGCAAGACTTCTTCGACATCAGGATTTTTTATCCATGACGCATGTCACCGTAACCAACATCGATGCTGCACAGGAGGAACAAGAACGACAAGATAGGGCATACGGGGAAGAATTCAGAACGTTGATCCAGGCAGCTCACCTCTAGTGTTCACAACCTCTGGTGGGATAGGACCAAGTGCAAGATGCTTTACGCCAGACTCAGAGGTGATATCCCAACAGAAGCAGCAGCCCAGAAATTATGTTACAGCCTGGTGAGATGTCGACTGTCCTTCTCTCTCCTTAGGTCTGCTTTGATCTGCCTCAAGGAGAACGAGAGCATCGGCTAAAGTCGACAACAGTTGCAGATATTGACTATGAGGCATAGATCACTGAATGCTGCATAGATCTGCAGCTCAGCTAATTCAACACAACTAGGGTAGCTACTATGTATTAGGATATTTAATATTAGGTAATAAAATGGCGGCGAAGGTGTGGCTATTGGGGGCTGGAGGCCACAAAACATCGGTGGTGGTGGTAGCAGTAGTAGTGGCGGTGGTGGTGCGTGGTGGTGGTACAGGTGGTAGGTGGGTGATGGTGGTGGTGGTACAGGTGGTAGATGGTGGTGGTGGTGGTACAGGTGGTAGGTGGGTGATGGTGGTGGTTGGGTGGTGATGGTGGGTGATGGTGGTGGTACAGGTAGGTGGGTGGTGGTGGTACAGGTGGTGGGTGGGTGATGGTGATGGTGCAAGGTGGGTGATGGTGGTGGTGCGGGTGGCAGGTGGGTGATGGTGGTGGTACAGGTGTGGGTGGGTGATGGTGGTGGTGGTACAAGGTGGTGGGTAGGTGATGGTGGTGGGTACAGGTGGTGGGTGGGTGGTGGTGGTGGTACAGGTGGTGGGTGGGTTGATGGTGGTGGTGCAGGTGGTGGGTGGGTGGTTGGTGGTACAGGTGTGGGTGGGCGATGGTGGTACAGATTGGATGTGTGGCACAGATAAGTGATGGTGGTGGCACAGGAGTAGCAGGTGGGCAATGGTGGTACAGGTGGGTGTGGTGAAAAATTTGCACATTGAATTGATGTATAGTAAAAGGTAGATGGGTGATGTGAATTGGTACAAGGGTGATGGTGGCAACAGGTGGGTGATGGTGGTACAATTGGTAGCAGATGGTGATGTGTGACAGGTGGGTGAAGGTGGGTACAAGGTGGGTGATGGTAGGTACAGGTATTAGATGGGTGATGGTGAGGTAGCAGGTGGCAATTGAATTGATGGTGGTGGTCACAGGTGGGTGATATGGTGAGGTGGTGTTGTGGGTGGGTGATGAATTGAATTGGTACAGATTGGTGATGGTGGTGGTAAAAGTGGGTGATTATGGTACAGGGTGGGTGATGGTGGTACAGGTGGGTGATGGTGGTGGTGGGTGGGTGGTGGTGGTGCAGGTGGGTGATGGTGTGCAGGTGGTAGATGGGTGGTGGTGGGTACAGGTGGGTGATGGTGGTGGCACAGGGTGGGTGATGGTGGTGGTACAGGTGGGTGATGGTGTGGTGCAGATTAGGTGATGGTGAGGTGGTACAGATTGGGTGATGGATGGTGGTACAGATTGGGTGAATGTGGCAGGTGGGTGATGGTGGTGGTACAGGTGGGTGATGGTGGTGGTAGGTGGATGATGGTGGTGGTACAGGTGGGTGATGGTGGTGGTACAGGTGGGTGGTGGTGGTGGTACAGGTGGGTGATGGTGGGGTGGTACAGGTGGGTGGTGGTGGTGGTACAGATTGGTGGTGGTGGTACAGGGGGTGATGGTGGTGGTACAGTGGGTGGTGGTGAATGGGTGGGTGGTTGGTGGTACAGGTGGGTGGTGTGGTGGTGTGGGTGATGAGGTGGTGGTACAGGTGGGTGATGGTGGTGGGCTTAGATGGGTGGTGAGTGGTGGTACAGGTGGGTGGGTGGTGGTACAGGTGGGTGGTATTGGTGGTGCAGGTGGGTGATGGTGGTGGTGCAGATTGGGTGATGGTGGTGGCACAGGTAAGATGGTGGTACCAGGTGGGTGATGGGTGGTGGTACAGATTGGGTGATGGTGGTGGTACAGGAATGGGTGATGGTGGTGGTAACAGATTGGGTGATGGTAGGACAAAAAAAACAGGTGGGTGATGGTGGTGGAGGGTGGGTGATGGTGGTGGTACAGGTGGGTGATGGTGGTGGTACAGGTGGGTGATGGTGGTGGTACCACCAACAGGTGGGTGATGGTGGTGGTACAGGTGGGTGGTGGTGGGTAGGTGAAGTGGTGGGTGATGGTGGTGGGTGCAGATTGGGTGATGAATTGGATAGATTGATGGTGAGGTGGTGGGTGGGTGATGGTGGTGGTACAGGTGGGTGATGGTGGTGGTACAGGTAGTAGGTGGGTGATGGTGGTGGTACAGGTGGGTGATGGTGGAGGTGCAGGTGGGTGGTGGTGGTGCAGGTGGAGTGATGGTGGTGGTGCAGGTGGGTGATGGTGGTGGGTACAGTGGGTGATGGTGGTGAACAGGTAGCAGGTGGGTGATGGTGGTGGGTACAGGTGGGTGATGGTGGTGGTGCAGATTGGGTGATGGTGGTGGTACAGTGGGTGATGGTGTGGTGGTACAGTTGGGTGAGGTGGTGGTAACAGGTGGGTGGTGGTACAGGTGGTAGATTGGGTGATGGTGGTGGTACAGGTAGCAGGTGGGTGGGTGATGGTGGTGGTACAGGTGGTTGATGGTGGCACATGTGGGTGATGGTGGTGGTACAGGTGGGTGGTGGTGGCACAGGTGGGTGATGGTGTGGTGGTAGGTGGAGTGGTGGTGTGCCCAGGAGTAGGTGGGTGATGGTGGTGGAACAGGTGATGGGTGGTGGTTGGTGCAGATTAGTGATGAATGGTGGTACAGGTGGGTGATGTGGGTGTGGTGGTTTGGGTGGCAAGTGGGTGATGGTGGTGGGCCAGGGTGGGTGATGGTGGTGGTACAGGTGGGTGATGGTGGTGGTACAGGTAATAGATGGGTGATGGTGATGCACAGGTGGGTGATGGTGGTGGTACAGGTGGGTGATGGTGTGGCACAGGTAGTAGATGGGTGATGGCGGTGGTACAGGTAGTAGAGTGGCATGGTGGTACAGGTAGCAAGTGGGTGATGGTGAGGTACAAGGGTGATGGTGGTGGTACACATTCAAGGTTCATCACTTCCTTCACTGTTGCTTACCCAAATCTCACTTCCACACTCTTTATTCTCTCTCACTTTGTCTTCTCCTATGCATTCCCATTCTTCCTCTTCAGTACATATATCCCTCTCCCCAACCCCTTTCAAGTTTCCTCCGCCCTCACCTGCTGAGCCCCCCCCCCCCCCCCCCCCCCCCCCCCCCACTCTCTTGTTATCTTCCCCGTCACCTCTCTCTGGCTTCTCCATCTATGAACACTATTCTTCCTTCTCCCTCTTCCTCCTCCTTTAACCCTTCCTCCTCCTTTTTACCCTTCCTCCTCCTCCCCTTCTCCTTCCTCCCCCCTCCTCTTCCTTCTTCTCTTATCCCTGCTATTCCTAATACCCCTCCTCTTATCTCACACCCCTATCCAATAAACACACCCTGTCACTCATCCCTTTCTCTCTTACCTCCCTCTCCCTTCTCATTCTCCCCTCCTACTCCCTCTCCTATCTCCCACCTTATCCTCTGATTCACTCTTCTCTCCTTCCTCCTCCACATTCCTCTCCGTCCTCCCCTCTCCTCCCTCCTCCCCTTCTCCTCTCTCATCCTCCTCCTCCTTCTCCCTCCTCCCCACCTTCAACATTCCTCTCTCCAGCCCTCTATTTCCCCCATTCTCTCTCTTTGTCTTCCTTCCTCTCCCCTATTTCATCTCCCCCCCTCTTGTCCCCTCCCCAACAACCTCCTCCTTGTCCTCCCCAACTCTCAACCCCTCCTTGTCCTCCCACTAACCCCTCAACCTCCTCCTTCTCCTCCCACTAACTCTCAACCTCCTCCTGCCTCCCACTAACCTCAACCTCCTCCTGTCCTCCACTAACTCCTCAACCTCCTCCTTGTCCTCCCACTAACTCCCAACCTCCTCCTTGCATCCTCCCAACAACTCTCAACCTCCTCCTGTCCTCCCCACTCAACTCTCAACCTCCTCCTTGTCCTCCACTAACTCTCACACCTCCCTCCTTGTCCTCCCCACCCCAACCTCAACCTCCCTCCCTTGTCCTCCCACCCAACTCTCAACCTCCTCCTTGTCCCTCCCACCAACTCTCAACCTCCTCCTTGTCCCTCCCACTAACTCTCAACCTCCCTCCTTGTCCTCCAACTACTCTCAACCCCTCCTTGTCCTCCACCAACTCTCAACCTCCTCCCTGTCACTCCACCTCAACCCTCCTCCTCGCCTCCTCCCACCCCCAACCTAACCTCCCTCCTTGTCCTCCCTCTCAACCTCCCTCCTTGTCTCCACCAACTCTCAACCTCCTCCTTGTCCTCCCACCAACTCTCAACCTCCTCACGTCCTCCCACCAACCTCAACCTCCTCCTTGTCCTCCCACCCAACTCCCCTCAACCTCCTCCACTTGTCTCCCACCAACCTCAAACTCCTCCTTGTCCTCCCCACTAACTCTCAACCTCCTCCTGTCCCTCCCACTCTCCAACCTCCTCTTTGTCCCTCCCACACTAACCCCAACCTCCTCCTTGTCCTCCCACAACTCAACCTCCTCCTTGTCCTCCACCAACCCTCAACCTCCTCCTTGTCCTCCACCAACTCTCAACCTCCCCTTGTCCTCCCACTAACTCTCAACCTCATCCTTGTCCTCCCACTAACTCTCAACCTCCTCCTGTCCTCCCACCAACTCTCAACCTCCTCCTGTCCTCCCACTAACCTCAACCTCCTCCTTGTCTCCACCAACCCTCAACCTCCTCACTGTCCTCCCACCAACCTCAACCTCCTCCTTGTCCTCCCACCCTAACTCCTCAACCCTCCTCCTGTCCTCCCACTAACTCTCAACCTCCTCCTTGTCTCCACCACTAACTCAACCTCCTCCTTGTCCTCCCCTCCTCAACCTCCTCCTTGTCCTCCCACTAACTCAACCTCCTCCTGTCATCCCACTAACTCTCAACCTCCCCTCTTGTCCTCCCACTAACTCTCAACCTCCTCCTGTCCCTCCCACCAACTCTCAACCTCCCTCCTTGTCCTCCCACCAACTCTCAACCTCCTCCTTGTCCTCCCACCAACTCTCCAACCTCCCTCCTTGTCCTCCCACTAACCTCAACCCTCCTCCTTGTCCTCCCACTAACTCAACCTCCTCCTTGTCCTCCCACCAACTCTCAACCTCCTCCTTGTCCTCCCACCAACTCTCAACCTCCTCCTGTCCTCCCACTAACTCTCAACCTCCTCCTGTCCTCCCCACCCAACCTCCAACCTCCTCCTTGTCCTCCCCCAACTCCTCCAACCTCCTCCTTGTCCTCCACCAACCCCCAACCCTTCCTTGTCCTCCCACCCAACTCTCAACCCCTTCCTTGTCCTCCCACCCCTCAACCTCCTCCTTGTCACTCCCACCTAACCTCAACCTCCTCCTTGTCATCCCACTAACCCTCAACCTCCTCCTGTCCTCCCCTAACTCCCCAACCCCCTCCTCCTTGTCACTCCCACCAACTCTCAACCTCCTCCTTGTCCTCCCAACTAACCTCAACCTCCTCCTTGTCCTCCCACTAACTCTCAACCTCCCTCCTTGTCCTCCACCAACCTCAACCTCCTCCTTGTCCTCCCCCACCCCCAACTCTCACACTCCTCCTTGTCCTCCCCACTAACTCTCAGCCTCCCTCCTTGTCATCCCACTAACTCTCAACCTCCTCCTGTCCTCCACCAACTCTCAACCTCCTCCTTGTCATCCACACTAACTCAACCCCCTCCTTGTCCTCCACTAACTCTCAACCCCCTCCTTGTCATCCCACCAACTCTCAGCCTCCTCCTTGTCCTCCACCAACCTCAACCCCTCCTTGTTCTCCCACTAACTCTCAACCTCCTCCTTGTCCATCCCCTAACTCAACCTCCCTCCTCGTCCTCCCACCACTCTCAACCTCCTCCCCGTCCTCCCACTAACTCTCAACCTCCTCCTCAATCCTCCCACTAACTCCAACCTCCTCCTTGTCATCCCACTAACTCCTCCAAGCAATACGTAACTT
>NW_024736350.1:0-27250 GCF_018991925.1 Homarus americanus
AAAGCCCCCTGATCAGCAGGGTATGACAAGACCCACTGAACGAATATAACAAGTCTGATTGAGTATAACAAATTACGAATGGGTAGCAAAAAGAGCTGATCGAATATAACAAGGCACCTGACCGGGTATAACAAAATCCCCAGGGTCAGGTAAACAAGTCTAATTAAAGAACAACAAAGCCCCATGATCGGGGTATAATAGGTCCCTGATCCCTAGTATTAACAAGGCCACTCTCGGCGTATAACAAAATCCCTGATCTGAGGAATAACAAAGTCCCCTGATCGGTATAACAAACCCCGGGCGGGTACAAGCAAAGGCCTGATTGGTACCAGCAGAATACCTGATCGAGTGCATAAAAAGACTGGTCGAGCATAACAAGTCTTCCTGGTCGAGGTATAACAAAGGTCCTGATCCGGTAAAACAAGAGTCCCTCTTCATAGTATAACAAGTCCCCTGATCGACTATAACAAAGCCCCTGCTCCGTTAAACAAGAATCCCATGATTGAGTATAACAAAGTCCTCTGATCGAGTATAACAAAGACCTGATCAGCGGAGCATAACAAAGGCCCTTGTCGGTATAACAAAGAAGTCACCTGGTAGAGGTATATCAAAGGTCCCCTGATCGAGGCCGCCAGCAAGTCCGCCTTGATCGAGTATAACGCCCCCCTGATCGAGTATAACAAGAACCTTGATCAATATAAAAAGTCCCCTGATCGAGGTATATCAAGCCCCCTGTTAGGGTATAACAAGAATCTCCTCATCGAGTATAACAAGTCCTGATCCAGAGTATAACAAAGTCCCTGGTCAGACATAACAAAAGCCCATGATCGAGGTATAAGTCCCTGCTCGAGTACAACAAAGTCCCTGATTCGGAAGCATAGTAAGTTTCCTGATCGAGGTATAACAAAACCCCCTCGTAGTATAAAGGCCCACTCATTGAGTATAACAAAAGCCCCTGATCGAGTGGAAACAAAGTCCCATGAGCAGGTATAACAAGTCACATGATCAGGCCGCACAAATCCCTTATTGAGTATAACAAAAGCCCCTGCTGAGTATAAAAATGGCCCCTCATCGAAAAGAACAATAGAGTCCTGAATGAGTATAACAAGGCCCCGATCCAGTATAACAAGGCACCTGATAGAGGTATAACAAAGGTCCCCTGATCGAGTGGTATAGCAAGGTACTTGGTCGAACATATCAAGTCCCCTGGTCGAGTATAACAAAGTTCCCTGATCGAGATGAAACCAAAGAGTCCCTGGTCGAGTACAAAAGTCCCTGATCGAGTATAACAAAGCCCCTGCTCAAGGTAAAACAAAATTACTCATGATTGAGTATAACAAAGTCTCTGATCGAAAGGTATAACAAGTTCCTCATCGAGCATAGGCGCAATAGAGTATAACGAGACCTGAGCAGTACATCAAAAGCCCTGATCAAAATTATGGCAAGAATTACCTTATCGAGTAAAACAAAAACCGGATCGAGCATAGCAAAGGCCCTGGTCAGGCGCAAAGTCCCTAGTCAGGCGCAACAAAAGTCCCTGATAGGCAAGTCCCTGGTCGAGGTATAGCAAAGGTCCCTCCTGGTCCAGGTAAGTCAAAGTCCTCATCGAGTATAACAAAGTTCCGTGATCGAGGTATAACAAAGGTCTAATCGGGTATAACAAAGCCCGGATCGAGGCATAACAAAGAATTTCAGTCAGGAGCATAACAAAGTTCCCTGGTCAGGTATAACCAAAATTCATATCCCAGCAGAAACAAAAGTCCCATGTCAGCAGAAACAAAAGTCCCCTGGTCCAGGTACGGCAAGTCCCTGATCCAGGTACAGCAGGAATCTGATCAGTGCGCCAGAATTACATATCGAGTATAACAAAAACCTCCTGAATTCGAGGCATAAAGTACCCTAATTAAAGTATAACAAAAGTCTCAGGTCGAGTAAAACCAAAAGTCCCTGGTGGTATAACAAAATTCCCAGTATAAACCAAAGCCCTATTAAGAGAAAACAAGAGTCCCTAATTGAGTATAACAAACCATGATCAGAGTATAACAAGGTCCCTGATCCCGAGAGCAAACAAAGGTACCCTGATCGGTATAGCAAAGCCCCGATCCGGAAGTATGACAAGACCCATGAACGAATATAACAAAGTCACTGATTGGAGTATAACAAAATCCCTGAATAGTATAACAAAATTTGATCAGGTATAACAAAGGCACCTGACAGAGTATAACAAAGTCCCTGGTCGAGTATAACAGTATTCCCCTGATTGGAGTATATAAAGTCCTCAGTCAAAATGCAACAAGTTCCTGGTCGAGCAAAACAAAAAGGCCCTGGTCAGTATAAAAACGCTGGTCAGGTATAACAAAGTCCCATGGACGACTAACAAAAATCCCATGATTGGGTATAACAAAACCCCTCATCGAGTATAACAAAGTTTCCTGATCAGATATATAAAGCCCCTGCTTGTAGAAAACAAAGTCCCTGATTGAGTATAACAAAAAGTCCCTAGTCGATATAACCAAAGCCCCCTGCTCAAACAAAGTCCCCTGATTGGTATAACAAGTCCTCTGAACTAAGTACTAAGTCACCTGTTCGGTATAATAAGTCCCTGATCAGGTATAACAAAGACGGATCGGAGAGCATAACAAGGCCCTGGTCGAGCATATAAGAGTCCCCTGGTCGAGTATAACAAAAGATCCCCTAATTCGAGAAAACAAAGTCCCCTGGTCGAGTATAACAAAGTCCCCTGATCCAGGTATAACAAAAGTCCCCTCATCGAGTAAGCAAAGTCCTCTGATTGAGTATAACAAGTACTCTGATGCGAGTAAAACTCTGAGAATCCCCTGGTCGAGTAAACAAAGTCCCCCCTCATCGAGTATAACAAGAACCATTGTTCGAGACAAACAAAAGTCCTAATCCAAGTATAACAAGTCCCTGATCGGGTATAACAAAGCCCCGGATCAGCATAACAAAAACTGGTCGAGCACCAACAAAGAATCCCCTGGTCGAGTATAACAAGTCCCTGATCGAACATAAGGCCCCCTTGTCAGGCATAACAAAGTCTCATATTTGAGTATAACCAAAGTCCCCTGATCGATATAACAAGAGTCCCTAATCCCAGGTATAAAAGGACCCCATATCGAAATTATAACAAAGAAGCTAATGATCGGAGGTAAAACAAGAACCCTGATCAAATATAAATAGTCCCTTAACTTGATCGGTATAACAAAGCCCCCTCATCGAGGTATAACAAAGTCCTCATCGGTATAACAAAGATCCCAGTCGAGTATAGCAAGCGGATCAAGGTATATAACATAGGCCCATGGTCGAGGCATAACAAGGTCCGCACTAAAGGTATAACAAAGAAATATCTGACCCGGTATAACAAAGCCCTCTGATTGAATTATAACAAAGCTCCTTAGACGAAAAAGGTATAAAAAGGCCGCTGGTCAGTATAACAAAAGTCCACTGATCAGTATAGCAAACCCCGCCTTGAGTCAGGAAGTAACACAAAGACTGATCAATATAAATGGTCCTTGATCGGGTACCAACAAGTTCCCTGATACGAGAATAACAAAGCCTCTGGTCCCGGTGAACAAAGTCCCCAGATTGAATATAACAAAGTACTTTGATCGAGTATAACAAAAAGTCCCCTGAACAGGAGTAACAAGGTCCCTGGTCGTTATAACAACGTCCCCTAGTCAGGTATAACAAAGTCCCTGGTCAGTATAACAACGTCCCCTGGTCCCGAGTATATAGCGTCGGTAAAGGTATAACAAAAGTCCCCTAGACGAGTATAACAAAGTCCCCTGATCGAGTAAACCAGCCTCCTCATCCCCGAGTATAGCAAAAGGCGGGTCGTGAGTATAACAGTATGATTGAGTATAAGAGAGTCCCCTGAACAGAGTATAGCAAAGTCACCTGATTGAGTATACCAAGTCCCCTAGTCAGGTATAACAATGTCTCTGAGCAGGTAAAACAAGGCTACTGTCGAGTATAACAAGAATCTCCTGGTCGAGTATAACAAAGTCCCTGATCAGTATGTAAAAGTCCCTTGATCGAGTATAACAAAAGACCCTAATGGAGTATAGCAAGGGCCTCATCGAGTATAACAAGTCCTCTGATCATTAGCAAAAAAACCACCCCTGGTCGAGGCATAACAGAAGTCCCTGGTCCGAGTATAACAAAGTCCCTGATCGAGTAAAAACAAAGTCCCTGGTCAAAGGTATAACAAAGTCCCCTGATCAAGTACCTTAACACAAGCCCCCCACTCGAAACAACAAGAGTCCCTGATCTAAAAGGTATAACAAGGCCCTCATCAGTATATCAAAAGTCCCCTGATCGATATGCTCTAAAAGCCCCTATGATCGAGTATAACAAGAACTCTGTTCAAATGTAAAGTCCCCAATTAGAGTATATAAGGCCCCTTGTCCGAATATAACGAAGTCTCCTCATCGAGTATAACAAAGTTCCTTGATCGAGCATAACAAAAGTCCCTGGTCCGAGGTATAACAAGGGGTCCCCTGATCAAGCATAAGAAGGTCAATGATCGAGGTATAACAAAGCCGCCTGGTCGAGTATAACAAAGTCCCTAGACAGGTATAACAAAGTCCCATCGGGTATACCAAAACCCCCTCATCGAGAGTATAACAAAAAGGCCTCGTAAGGTATAACAAAGCCCCCTGATCCGAGTATAACAAAGTCCCATGAACAGGTATAACAAAAGTCACCTGATCAGAGTAAACCAAAGTCCCCTGATCGAGAATTAACAAGCCCCTGCTCAAAATTATAAAAAATAGCCCTAGTCGAGGTATAACAAGAGTCTGAGTCGAGTATAACAAAGCCCGGATCGAGTATAAGAAAGCCCCTGTTCGGGTATAAAAAAGTCCCCTGGTCGAGTATAGCAAAGTCCTTGATTGGGTAAACAAAAGTCAGTGGTCAAGACCTAACCAAAAGTCCCCTGATTTGAATATATCAAAGCCCCTACTCCGAGTAAAACAAAGTCCCCTGATTAAGTATATAATGTCCTCTGAACGAGAGTATAACAGTACCCTGATCCGAGTATACCAAAGTCCCTTGATCGCGTACGAGCCCTCCATCCCAGGTAGCAAAGAGTCCCTGAAGCGAGTACATAAAGTCCCTGTTCAGTATATCAAAGTCCCCTATTACGAGGAAGGCTTCAAGTCGCCTGGTCAGAGTATAACAAAGGTCCACCCCTAATCGGAGTATAACAAGCCCCTCATCAAGAAAACAAAATTTCCCTGATTGAGTATAACAAGTCCTCTAATCCCAAGGTATAACAAAGTTCCTCTGTCCCGAGGTATAACAAGGCCACTCGTAGTATAACAAAGGCCCTGATCCGGGTATAACAAGTTCCCGGATCGGTATAACAAACCCCGGATCGGTGCAACAAGGCCCTGGTCGGTATAACAAAAGTCCCCTGATCGAGTATAAAAAGAAAGACCCTGGTCGAGCATAACAAAGTCCCTAGTCGAGGTATAACAAAGGTCCCCTGATCACGAGTGAAACAAAGTCCTTCTTGAGTATAACAAAAGTCCCTGATCGACTATAACAAAGACCCACACTCCAGGTAAAATAAGTCCCCTGATTTAGCGGTATAACCAAAGTCCCTCCTGATCGAAATTATATAAAGACCCTGATCAGGCATAACAACGCTGATCCAGAGTATAACAAATAACCTTGATCAAATATAAAAGAATCCCCTGATCGAGGTATCAAAGCCCCTGGTCAGGTACCTTAACAAAGTCTCCTCATCAGGTACGCAAAGTCCCCTGATCAGAGTATAACAAAGTCCTGATCGACTTTAACAAAGCCCCATGATCGAAATTATAACAAAGTCCCTGCTCGAGGTACAACCAATGTCCCCTAAATAAGCGCAAGTAGATCTCCTGATCGAAATTATAACCAAAACCCCCTCATCGAGTATAACAAAGCCCCCCTCATTGAGTATAACAAAGCCCCTGATCTGAGTAAAACAAAATTACCATGAATGGGTATAACAAAAGTCACATGGTGAGTATACCCAAAATCCCTTAACCAAGGTATAACAAAAGCCTATCGAGGTATAAATGGCCCCTCATCGAGTATAACAAAGTCCCTGAATAGAGGTATAACAAGGCCCCGATCGGGTATAACAAGGCACCTGATGGGGTATAACAGTCCTTGGTCAAAATTATAACAAAGTCCACTGATCGAGTAAAACAAGGTCCCTGGTCGGTATAACAAGGCCCCTGATCAGTACAGCAAAGGCCACTGATCAGGTAAAAGCAAGTCCCCTGATCAGTAAAACAAAGTGCTGATTGAACATAACAAAAGTCCTCTGATCAGGCATAACAAAGGTCCCCTGATCGAGAACATAACAAGGCCCTGGTCGAGTTTAAAACGTCCCCTGGTCGAGTATAGCAAAAGTCCCGTGAACGAGGTATAACAAAGTCCCATGATCGAGTATAACAAAACCTTTCTCATCGGTATAACAAAGTCCTAGCATGAGCTGGCGAAGTCCCCTGATCGAGAATAACAAAGTCCCCTGATCGAGTATAACAAAACCCGGATCGAGAGTAAAACAAGGCCCTGGTCCAGTATAGCAAAAGTCCCCTAGTCGAGTATAACAAAGTCCCTGTTTAAAGGTATAACAAAAAGACCCTAATGGAACAAAGGGCCCTCATCGAGGTATAACAAGTCCCCTGGTCGGTATAACAAGTCACTGATCGAGTATAACAAAGCCCCTGATCGAGAGTACTTAACGAGAACTGTTCATATACTGGAGCAATTCCCCGAATCAGTATAACCAAGTCTATTACATTATAGCAAAGTCTCCTCTCAATTATAACGAAGTTCTTTTGATCGAGTATAACAAAAGTCCCCTTGTCCGAGTATAACAAGGTCCCTGATCGAGCATGAAAAGTCCCTGATCGAGTATAACAAAGAAACGCCTGGTTGAGTATAACAAGTCCCTAGACGAGTATAACAAAGTCCCTCATCGAGTATGACTTATTATCTCATCAGGTACAACAAGGCCCCTCATTGGTATAACAAGTCCCCCTGATTGAGTATAATAAAATTCCCTCATCGAGTATAACAAAAAACCCCCATCATCGGAAATTTTACAACAAGGCCCTCATTGAGTATAACCAGCTGATCGGTATAACGAAGTCCATGACGACGCTAACAAAAGTGCCTGATCAGGCATGCCAGGTCCCATGATCGAGAATAACAAAGCCCTGCCGGTATAAAGTGGCTATTTGAGTATAACAAAGTCCCCTGATCGAGTATAACAAAGTCCTGAACAGGCGGCAAAGCCCGGATCCCGGTATAACAAAGCCCCTGTTCGAGTATAAAAAGTCCCTGGTCAGAGTATAGCAAAGTCATTGATCAGGTAAACAAAATTCGTGGTCCGAATATAGCAAAGTCCCTGATCGAATATATCAGCCCCTGCTTGAGTATAAGTCCTAGTTGGTATAACAAGAGTCCTCCTGAACGGTATAAGAAAGTCACCTGATCGGTATACCAAGGGGTCCCTTGATCGAGGTATAACAAAATTTCTGTCAGGTATAACAAGTCCCTGAACCTTGAAATTTTTAACCAAAGTCCCTTGTTCAGTATATCAAAGTCCCCTGTTCGAGAAAACAAAAGTCCCCTGGTCGAGGTATAATAAAGTCCCCTAATACGAGTATAACAAAGCCCCTCATCGAGAAAACAAAAAGGCCCTGATTGGAGTATAACAAAAGGTCACTCCTAATCCGAGTATAACAAAGGTCCTCGGTCCAGGTATAACAAGTCCTCTGATCTCGGGTAACAGGTCCCATGATCAGGCTATAACCACTCCCCTGGTGAGTATAACAAAAGGTTTCCTGATCAAAATTATAGCAGAAGCCCCCTGATCCAGGGTATAACAAAGGCCCTGATCCAAATATAAAAGTCCCCTGATCAGGAGTATATAAAAATCCCTGATCGGGTATGTCAGCCCTGGTCGAGTAGTAAAGTCTCCTGATCGGGCATAACAAGTCCTGTGGGTATAACAAAAGCCTCCTCATCGAGAGTATAAGGCGGTTCATTAGGTATAACAGAGCCCCATCATCGAGTATAACAAAAGTCCCCTGAACGGAAACAACAAGTCACCTCGAGGTATACCAAAAGTCCCTTGATCCCGAGTATAACAAAAGGCCCCTCATCAGTACCAGCAAAAGACCCTGAACAAAAAAAAGGTACAACCAAATCCCTGATCGAGGTATAACAAAGTCCCCTAATTTGAAATTATAACAAAGAACCGGATCGAGCATAAGGCCCCTGGTCGACATAAAAAGTCCCCTGGTCGAGAGTATAACAAAATTACTGATCGAGAGAAACAAGTCCCCTGATTAAAGGTAAACAAAAGGTCCCTGATCGGTATAACAAAAGCCCTCATCAGAAAAACAAGTCCCTGATTGGTACTATGAGTACTCTGATGGAGAGTAAAACAAAATTTATGGTCGAGTAAAACAAGAGTCCCTCATCGAGTATAACAAAAGTCCCTAATAAAGGTATAACAAAGGCCCTGATCAGGTATAACAAAAGTCCCCTGATCAGCGAGTATAACAAAGCGGATCGAGCATAACCAGGCTGGTCAGTACTTGAGTCTATGTCAACAAACAAGTCCCTGATTCGAGTATAACAAGTCCCTGATCGAGTATAACAAGTCCCCTGATCAAGTATAACAAGTCCCTTATCAGAGTATAACAAAAAAGGCTCTGGTCAAAGGCATAACAAGTCCCTGATCCGAGTATATAAAAGCCCTTGATAGAGGAAAACAAAGTCCCCTGATTGGGTATAACAAAGTCCTTGATCGAGGTATAACAAAGTCCCCTAGGTGGGCATAACAAAGGCACCTGGTCCGAGCACATAACCAGCTGACCTGATCAGTATGACAAAAGTCCGCAGACAAGTATATAACGAAACCAACTGATCAATTATAGCAAGCCTAACCTGGCTGGGTAACAAAGTCCCAGCATAGGTACAACAAAGTCCCTGATCATTCTCAACAAAGACCCCTGCTCCAAGGTGAAACAAAGTCCCCTGATTGGGTATAACAAGAGATCCTCTGATCAGAGTATAACAAAGACCTGATCCCAGGCATAACAACGCCCCCTGATCGAGTATAACGAGGCATGATGAAATATAAAGTCTGATCGAGTATATCAACCCCCTGGTCGGTATAACAAAGTCTCCTCATCGAGTATAACAAAGTCCCCTGATCGAGGTATAACAAGTCCCACGGTGAAAGCTTCAACAAAGCCCATAATCCGAGTATAACAAGTCCCTGCCGAGGCACAACGTATACCTGATCAGCTATAAGTAGAATCTCCTGATCAGAGTATAATAAGGCCCCCTCATGGTGGCAAATACCTCATTGGTATAACAAAGCCCCCTGTTGAGTAAACAAAAGTACCATGAATGAGTATAACAAAGTCACATGATCGAGTATGCAAAATCCTTATTGAGTATAACAAAAGCCCTATAGAGGTATAAATATTTTCATAAAGGTATAACAAGTCCCTGAATAAGTATAACAGGCCCCGATCGAGTATAGCAAGAACACCGATAGAGTATAGCAAAGTCCCCTGGTCGAGTATACCAAAGTCCCCTAATCGAGTAAAACAAAGTCCCCTGGTCGAGTATAACAAAGTCCCCTGATCGAGAGAAACAAAGTCCCCTGTTCGAGTATAACAAAGCCCCCTGATAGAGAAAAACAAAGTCCCCTGATTCAGTGTAACAAAGTCCCCTCATCGAGTATAACAAATTCCCATGATCGAGCATAACAAAGGCACCCTGGTAGAGTATAACAAAGTCCCCTGATCAAGTATAACAAAGTCCCCTGGTCGAGTATAACAAAGACCTCTGATCGAGTATAACAAAGTCCCCTGATCGAGTATATCAAAGCCCCCTGATCGAGTATAACAAAGTCCCCTGATCGAGTATAAGAAAGTCCCCTCATCGAGTGTATCAAAGTCCCTGATCGAGTATAATAAGTCCCTGATAAAGGTAAAACAAAGTCCCTGGTCAAGTAACAAAGGCCCCTGGTCGAGTAAAACAAAGTCCCCTGGTCAAGTATAACAAAGGCCCCTGATCGAGTATAACAAAGGCCCCTCATCGAGTATATCAAAGTCCCCTGATCGAGTATAACAAAGCCCCCCTGATCGAGTATAACAAAGACCCCTGTTCATATATAAACAGTCCTCAGATCGAGTATATCAAGTCCCCTGGTCGAGTATAACAAAGTCTCCTCATCGAGTATAACAAAGTTCTTTGATCGAGTATAACAAAGTCCCCTTGTCGAGTATAACAAAGTCCCCTGATCGAGCATAAGAAAGTCCCCTGATCGAGTATAACAAAGCCGCCTGGTCGAGTATAACAAAGTCCCCTAGACGAGTATAACAAAGTCCCCTCATCGACTATAACAAAACCCCATCATCGAGTACAACAAAGGCCCCTCATTGAGTATAACAAAGTCCCCTAGACGAGTATAACAAAGTCCCCTCATCGAGTATAACAAAACCCCATCATCGAGTACAACAAAGGCCCCTCATTGAGTATAACAAAGCCCCCTGATCGAGTATAACAAAGTCTTATGAACGAGTATAACAAAGTCACCTGATCGAGTATACCAAAGTCCCCTGATCGAGAATAACAAAAGCCCCTGCTCGAGTATAAAATTGGCCCCTGACCGAGTATAACAAAGTCCCCTGATCGAGTATATAAAGTCCCTGATCGAGTATAACAAAGCCCCGGATCGAGTATAACAAAGCCCCTGTTCGAGTATAAAAAAGTCCCCTGGTCGAGTATAACAAAGTCATTGATCGAGTAAAACAAAGTCCCGTGGTCGAATATAACAAAGTCCCCTGATCGAATATATCAAAGCCCCCTGCTCGAGTAAAACAAAGTCCCCTGATTGAGTATAACAAAGTCCTCTGAACGAGTATAAGAAAGTCACCTGATCGAGTATACCAAAGTCCCTTGATCGAGTATAACAAAGGCCCCTCATCGAGTATAACAAAGTCCCCTGAACGAGTACAACAAAGTCCCTTGTTCCAGTATATCAAAGTCCCCTGTTCGAGAGAAACAAAGTCCCCTGGTCGAGTATAACAAAGTCCCCTAATCGAGTATAACAAAGCCCCCTCATCGAGAAAAACAAAGACCCCTGATTGAGTATAACAAAGTCCTCTAATCGAGTATAACAAAGTCCTCTGGTCGAGTATAACAAAGTCCTCTGATCGAGTATAACAAAGTCCCATGATCGAGTATAACAAAGTCCCCTGATCGAGTATAACAAAGTTTCCTGATCGAGTATAACGAAGCCCCCCTGATCGAGTATAACAAAGACCCCTGATCAAATATAAAAAGTCCCCTGATCGAGTATAACAAAGTCCCCTGATCGAGTATATCAAAGCCCCCTGGTCGAGTATAGCAAAGTCTCCTGATCGAGCATAACAAAGTCCACTGATGGAGTATAACAAAGCCTCCTCATCGAGTATAAAAAAGGCGGTTCATTGAGTATAACAGAGCCCCATCATCGAGTATAACAAAGTCCCCTGAACGAGTATAACAAAGTCACCTTATCGAGTATACCAAAGTCCCTTGATCGAGTATAACAAAGGCCCCTCATCGAGTATAACAAAGACCCTGAACGAGTACAACAAAATCCCCTGATCGAGTATAACAAAGTCCCCTGATCGAGTATAACAAAGAACCGGATCGAGCATAACAAAGGCCCTGGTCGAGCATAACAAAGTCCCCTGGTCGAGTATAACAAAGTCCCTGATCGAGAGAAACAAAGTCCCCTGGTCGAGTATAACAAAGTCCCCTGATCGAGTATAACAAAGCCCCCTCATCGAGAAAAACAAAGTCCCCTGATTGAGTATAACAAAGTACTCTGATCGAGTAAAACAAAGTCCCATGGTCGAGTAAATCAAAGTCCCCTCATCGAGTATAACAAAGTCCCCTAATCGAGTATAACAAAGGCCCCTGATCGAGTAAAACAAAGTCCCCTGATCGAGTATAACAAAGCCCCGGATCGAGCATAACAAAGGCCCCTGGTCGAGTATAACAAAGTCCCCATGTCAACAAAAAACAAAGTCCCCTGGTCGAGTATAACAAAGTCCCCTGATAGAGTATAACAAAGTCCCCTGATCAAGTATAACAAAGTCCCCTTATCGAGTATAACAAAAAGGCTCCTGGTCGAGCATAACAAAGTCCCCTGATCGAGTATAACATAGCCCCTTGATAGAGAAAAACAAAGTCCCCTGATTGAGTATAACAAAGTCCCTTGATCGAGTATAACAAAGTCCCCTGATCGAGCATAACAAAGGCACCCTGGTCGACAATATGGCTGATCGAACAGCCGGGGTCGACAGGCGAATGTATAGTCAGCTGATTTGAGTTATAGCAAATCCCCTGAATGAGTATAACAAGGTTACCCGATCAGGTATAACCAAGTGCACAGTGAGCTGTAACGAAACAACCAGGTAAAACAAGTCCCGATTTAGGTACAGCAAAGTCCTCTGGAAGTCAGGTATAACAAAGACCCTGATCCCGAGCATAACAACGCCCCCAAATCAGAGTATAACCAAAGGCGCTGATCCAAATATAAAAAGTCCCCTGATCAGTATATCAAAGCCCCACAATTAGGGTATAACAGAATACTCCTCGTGAGTATAACAGAACACTGATCCGAGTATAAGCAAAAGGTCCTGATGTTTTAAGAAAAACTGCGGTAGAATTAAAAGTCCTATAAGTACAACAATGTCCCCTGATTAATATAAAGTAAGTCTCCTGATGGGAAATTATATAAAAGCCCCCCTCATCGGTATAACAAAGCCCCTCTCATTGAGTATAACAAGCCCCTAGTCAGGTAAAACAAAAGTACCATGAATGGGTACTAACAAAAGGTCACGTAAAATATTTAATCCACTAATTTGTTGAAACAAAGCCCCTACTCGAGTATAAAAATAGCCCCTCATCGAGTATAACAAAGTCCCCTGAATAAGTATAACCAAAGGCCCCCGATCGGCGAGTATAACAAAGGCACCTGATAAGTATAACAAAGTCCCTTGGTCTAAAACAACAAAGTCTTTTTGATCGGTAAAACAAAAGTCCCCTGGTCGAAATGGCAAAGCCCCTGATCGAAACAACAAAAGCCACTGATCTGGTAAAACAAGGTCCCAATCGAGTTAAACAAAGTCCCTGATTAGATAACAAGTCCTCTGATCGAGTATAACAAAGTCCCTGATCAGGCATAAAGGCCCTGATCGAGTTTAAAAACGTCCCCTGAGGTGCAGGTATAACAAAGTCCGTAGAACGAAATTATAACAAGTCCCATGATCCCAGGTATATGAAACCAACTACTCATCGGTATAACGAAGTCCCCAAAGATGCGAGAGTACTGCTCAAGTCCCCTGATCGAGAAATAACGAATACCAGTCAGTATAACAAAGCTTGGTCGAGTAAAACAAAGGCCCCTGGTCCGAGGTACGCCAGTCCTGATCGAGTATAACAAAGTCCCTGTTCAGGTATAACAAAAGATTTCAATGGAGTATAGCAGGGCCCTCATCGAGGTATAACAAGTCCCTGGTCCAGTATAACAAGTCCCCTGATCAGGTATAACCAGCCCCTGATGATCCGAAACATAAAGACCCTGTTCGCCTGCAAACAGTCCCCAGATCCAATTATATCAGTCCCTGGTCCGGTATAACCAAAGTCCTCATCCCAGGTAACAAGAAGTTCTTTGATCAGGTATAACAAAAGTCCTTGTCGAGGTATAACAAAGTCCCCTGATGGGGCACAAGAAGGTCCCTAGTCAGAGTATAATAACAAAGCCGCCTGGTTGAGTATAACAAGTCTACGACAGGTATAACAAAAGTCCCTCATCAGTATAACAAAAACCCCATCATCAGGTACTAGCCGGGGCTTTCATTGGAGTATAACAAAATTCCCTGAACCGTACCTCCAAGTCCCCTCTCATCAGTACCTTGCCCCATCATCCCGAGTACAACAAAGGCCCCTCATTGAGTGCCAAGCCCCTGTTGGTATAACAAAGGATCCATGAACGGTATAGCAAAGTCTACGATCGGGTATACTTAAGTCCCCTGATCGAGAATAACAAAACCCCTATTTCGAGGTATAAGTGGCTGACGGTATAACAAAAGTCCCAGTCGGTATAACAAAGGTCCCACAGACGAGGTATAACTAAAGCCCCGGATCGAGGTATAACAAACCCCTGTTCGATATAAAGTCCCCGTTAGGTATAACAAAGTCATTGATCGGTAAAACAAAAGTCCGTGGTCCGAATATAACAAAGTCCAACCAGGTAAAGATATATCAAGCCCCTTAAGGTAAACAAAGTCCCTGATTGAGTGCTGCCAAAGTCCTCTGAGCAGAGTATAAGAAAGTCACTGATAAAAGAGTATACCAAAGGGTCACCAGTGAGTATATGAGGCTCAATGAGTATATAAGATCCCTGAACGAGTACAACAAGATCCCTTGTTCCAGTATATCAAGTCCCCTGTTCAGAGAAAACAAAGTCCCCTGGTAAGGTATAACAAAGTCCCCTAATCGAGTATAATAAAAAGCCCCTCATCGAGAAAAACAAGACCCCTGATTGAGTATAACAAGGATCCTCTAATCGGTATAACAAAAGTCCTCTGGTCAGGTATAACCAAAAGTCCTCTGATCGATATGTAAAAGTCCCATGATCCAGACATAACAAGGGTCCCTGATCGGTATAACGGGAGTTTCCTGATCCAGATATCGCAAGCCCCAGTCGGTATAACAAAAGACCCTGATCCAAATATAAAAGTCCCTGATCGGTATAACAAAGTCCCCTGATCGGTATATCAAACCCCCTGGTCCGAGGTATAGCAAAGTCTCTGATCCAGGCTGTAAAATTCACTAATGGTGCTCTTCAGCCTCCTCATCGAGTATAAAAAGGCGGTTCATTGAGTATAACAGAGCCCCATCATCGAGTATAACAAAGTCCCTGAACAGGTATAACAAAGTCACCTTATCGAGTATACCAAAGTCCTTGATCCCGAGGTATAACAAGGCCCCTCATCAGTATGGCAGACCTGAGCAAAATTTTAACCAAATCCCTGATCGAGTATAACAAAGTCCCTGAACGGGTATAACAAAGAACCGGATCGAGCATAATAAGGAGCCTGGTTCAAGAGCATAACAAAGTCCCTGGTCAAGGTATAACAGAGTCCCCTGATCGGGAAACAAAAGTCCCTGAATTCAAAGGTATGAGTCCCTGAGTCGAGTATAACAAGCCCCCTCGTAGAAAAAAACAAGTCCCCTGATTGGTACTTAAAATACTCTGGTAGTCAGGTAAAACAAAAGTCCCATGGTCAGGTAAAACAAAATTCCAGGTATAGCAAAGATGCACTAATCAGGTATAATAAGGCCCTGATCGAGTATAGCAGAGTCCCCCTGATCGAGAGTACGGCAGAAGCCCCGGATCAAACAACAAAAAGGCCCCTGGTCGGTATAACAAAAGTCACTTAAGCAAAACAAAGTCCCCTGGTCCAGGTATAACAAGTCCCTGATCCAGTATAACAAAGTCCCTGATCAGAGCATAACCAAAGTCCCTTATGAAATTATAACAAAAAAGGCTCCTGAAAATTTGAGCATAGCAGTGCAGTCGAAAGGTATAACAAAGCCCTTGATGAGAAAACAAAGTCCCTGATTGAGTATAACAAAGTCCTTAGTCAGGGGCTCTTGAATTCTGATCCAGGCATAACAAAACTTTCTGGTCGGGCACCTTCAAAGCCCCTGATCGAGTATGACAAAGTCCATGAACGGAGAAATATAGCAAAGTCAACTGATCGGTATAACAAAGTCCTGAATGAGTACTCTTGAGGTCCCCGATCGAGTAGCAAAGGCACCTGACCAGCGTGTAACCAAAGTCCCCTGGTCACGATTATAACAAAGTCCCCTGATCGAGTAAGAAAAAGTCCCCAGGTCGAGTATAACCAAAGTCCCCTGATTGAGTATAGAAAGTCCTCGATCCAAGTATAACAAAGTCCCCTGTGGTCGAGCACTTAAAGGCCCCCAGGTCGGTATAAAAATATTACCTGATCGGGCATAACAAAGGCACCTAGTCGCATTATAGCAAAGTCCCTGATCGAGGTATAACAAACGCCTTGATCGAGTATAACAAGACCCTGATCCAAATATAAAAAGGTCCCCTGATTCGGTATAACAAAAGTCCCTCATCAGGTATAACAAATTCCATGATCGACCATAACAAAGGCACCTTTCGGTAGAGTTTAACAAAAGTCCCCTGGTCGAGTATAACAGAGATCCCCTCGCGAGTATAACAAAAGACCTCTGATCGAGTGTAACAAAGTTCCCTGATCGGTATAGCAAAGCCCCTGATCAGGCAACAAAGTCCCCTGATCGAGTATAAGAAAGTCCCCTGATCGAGGTGTGGCTGGGGTCACTGATCGGGTAAAACCAAAAGTCCAGAAGGCAAGTACCAACAAGGTCCCTGATCCCAGGAAAACAAGAATTTTCGTCGATAAAACAAGAGTCCACT
Organism: Homarus americanus; assembly: GCF_018991925.1. Taxonomy (NCBI): domain Eukaryota; kingdom Metazoa; phylum Arthropoda; class Malacostraca; order Decapoda; family Nephropidae; genus Homarus; species Homarus americanus. The sequence continues at coordinate 16,580 of NW_024736350.1, forward strand.
AGTCCAAGTATAAACAAGGCCCTAATCGAGGTATAACAAAGACCTCTCATTAGGTATAACAAAAGTCCCCTGGGCGAATAAAAAAAGGCCCCTCGTCGAGGCATAAGAAAGTCCCTTGGTAGAGTATACCAAAAATTTTGTTCCCGAGGTAAAACAAATCCCGAAGGTATAACAAGTCCCTGATCGAAAACAAAGTCACCTGATCCAGGTAAAACAAAGTCCCCCTAAGTCAAGAGGGATGACAAAGGCCCCTAATCAGGTATAACCAAAAGAAATCTGATTGGAGTATAACTGGTCCCTGAGCGGGCCAAAATTAGGCCCTGGTCGAAGCATAAAGGTCCCCTGGTCGAGGTATACCAAGTCCTAATCCCGAGTAAAACAAAGTCCCCTGGTCAGTATAACAAAGTCCCCTGATCGGAGAAAACAAGTCCCTGTTCGAGTACTGCCGAAAATCCCTGATCGAGAATATAACAAAAGCCCCTGATGAAAACAAAGTCCCTGATTCGGTATAACCGTCCCTCATCCAGGTACTGTAACAAATTCCCATGATCAGCGAGCATATAAGGCACCTGGTGAGGGTATAACAAAGTCCCCTGATCCCGAGTATAACAAAGTCCCTGATCAGGTATAACAAGACACTGGTCGAGTATAACAAAATTCCCTGATCGGTATAACAAAGCTGATGAGTATAACAAAAGATCCGAACAAAGAAGAGTCCCTCTCCGAGGTGTATCAAAGTCCCCTGATCGAGTATAATAAAGGTCCCCCTGATCGAGGAGTAAACAAAAGTCCCCTGGTCAGAAGTATAACAAAGGCCCCTGATGAGTATAACAAAGCCCCTGATCGGCGGTATAAAAAGCCCCATGATCGAGTATAACAAGGGCCCTCATCGAGTACTCTCAAAAGTCCCCCTGATGGGAACAACAAAGCCCCCCTGATAAGGTATAACAAAGACCCTGTTCATATATAAATGAGATTTTCAAGATCCAGGCCAAGTCCCCTGAATTACGAGTATAGCAAAAGTCTCCTCATCGAGTATAACAAAGTTCTTTGATCGAGTATAATAAAAATTCTGTCCCGAGTATAACAAGTCCCTGATCCGAGCATAAGAAAGTCCCTGGTCGAGTATATAACAAAAGCCGCCTGATCGAGGTATAACAAAGTCCCCTAGGCAGGTATAACAAAGTCCCCTCTCGACTATAATAAAACCCCATCATCGAGGTACAAAGGCCTCATTGGGTATAACAAAGTCCCCTAGACGAGTATAACAAAGATCCCCTCATCAAATTATAGCAAGCCCATCCTCCGAGGTACAACAAAGGCCCCTCATTGGGTATAACCAAAGCCCCCTGGTCAGTAACAACAAAGTCCCTTGAAAGGTATAACAAAGTAACTTTGGTCGTTATGCCAAGAGTCCCCACGATGGGGAATAACAAAAGCCCCTGCTCAGTATAAAATTGACTGACCGAGCATAACAAGTCCCTGATCGAAGGTATGTAGAGTCTAGTCAGGTATATGAAGAAGCCCTGTTCGAGTATAAAAAGTCCCTGGTCGGTGCCAGAAGTCATTGATGGTAAAAGCAAAAAGAATCTAAGTAATTAGAATAACAAAACCACCTGATCGAATATATCCAAGCCCCCTGCTCGAGTAAAACAAAGATCCCTGATTGGAGTATAACAAAAGGTCTGAACGAGTATAAAGAAAGTTACCTGATCCCAGGTATACCAAAGTCCCTTGATCCAGCAGATATAACAAAGGGCCCCTCATCCAGGTATAACAAAAGTCCTCTAGAACAGAAATTACAACAAAGTCCCTTGTTTGATGTGTAGCAAAGTCCCTGATCGCGGGTATAATAAAAGGCCCTCATTGGGTATATCAAAGGCCCCTCATCGGAGTGTAAAGTCCCTGATCGGGTATAACCGAGTCCCTGATCGGGTATAAAGAGAGTTCCTGATCAGGTATAAAAAAGGTTCCCTAATGGAGGTATAACAAAAGACTGATCGAGTATATAAAGTCCTATGATGAGTATAGCGGTCCCTGATAGAGTATAACAGGCTGATCAGGTTTACAGAGTCCCTGATCGAGTATAAGAAAGTCCTTGGTCGAGTATAAAAAATACCCTGATGGGTATAACGGAGTCCCTGATAGGTGTACATAAGATTCCTGAGCAGTTATAACAAGGTCATGATCGGTATAACAAAGTTCCCTGATCAGGTATAACAATGTCCTCTTATCGGAGTATAATAAAGTCCTGTTGAGTCCGTTGTGGGTATAACAACCCTTGATCTAGTGTAATAAGGCCCTGATCGGAGTATAACAAAGTCCCTGGTCGGGTATAAAAAGTCCTGATCGAGGTATAACAAAGTCCCTCTGAGTATTACAAAGTCCCTGGTCAGTGTAAACAATTTCCCTGGTCAGGTATAAAAGTTCCCTTTTCGGTATAACTTGACTCCTGGTCAGGTAACAAAGTCCTGATTGAGTATAACAAAGGCCCCTGATCAGGTATAACAAAGTCGCATGATCGAGTATAACAAAGTCCTATTCAGTATAACATAGTCCCTGATCGAGTATAACAAGGGCCCTGTTCGGAATATAACAAAAGGCCTGATCAGGTATAACAAAATCCCTGATCATTGTAGCAAGCCCCTGATCGAGTATAACAAAAGTCCCTTTTCGGGTATAACAAAGGCCCTGACCGAGTATAACAAGTCCCCTGATCGAGTATAAAAGCCCCTGATAGAAGTATAACAAAGTCCGCGTTCCAGTATTAACAAAAGTCCCCTGATCAAGAGTATATCAAAGGCCCTGATCAAGGTATAACCAAAGGCCCTTCATCGAGTATAACAAATTCCCTGATCGGGTATAACAAAGTCCCTTATCGAGTATAACAAAGGCCCCTCGCCAGGAGTTTAACAAATCCATGATCGAATAACAAAGTCCCCTCATCGAGATATAACAAGTCCCTGGTCGAGTATAACAAAGTCTCCTACCGAGAGTATAACAAGTCCCTGAGTCCAGGGATAACAAAGTCCCTGATCGAATATAACAAAGTCCCTGATGAGTATAACAAAAGTTCCCCTGATCAGAAGTATAACAAAGTCATCTAAACGTGAGGCCCTGATCGGGTATGGCAAAAGCCCCCTGATCGAGTATAACAAAGTCCCTCGCCGAGTATAATAGAAGGTCCCTGATCCAGATTATAACAAAGTCCCTGATCGAGTAAACGAGTCCGTGATCAATTATATCAGAGTTCTTTGATCGGGTATAACAAAAGGCCCCTAATGAGTATAACAAAGGCCCTCATCGTAAGTATAAAAAGTGCCTGATCGAGTATAACAAAGTCCCTTGTCAGATATAACAAGGAATCCCGTGATCGAATTATAACAAATTCCCCTGATCAGGTATAACAAGGCCCCTGATCGAATTATAACAAGAGGCCTGGTCGAGTATAACAAACTCCTGGTCCGAGTATAACAAAGTCCCCTGATCGTGTAACCAAGGTAGTCCCTGAAGTCCCTGAACGAGTATAACAAGGCCACTGATCAAGTATATCGTCCCTGATCCCGAGTATAACAAAGTACCTCATCGAGTATAACAAAGTCCCTGGTCGAAGTATAACTAAGTCCTGAACAGGTATAACAAAGGTCCTCAAGAGTTTAGCAAGTCCCCTGATCAAGATATAAGGCTTTTGATCGAGTATAACAAAGGCCCTGTTCAGTATAACAAAGTCCTCTTGATCAGTATAACAAAGTCCCTAAGCGGATAACAAAGCCCTGATCAGAGTATAAGCAAAGTCCCTTTAGAATAACAAAGTCCCTGATCCAGGTATAATAAGCCCTGATCGAGTATATGAAGCCCCTGATCCAGTATAACAAAGTACCTGATCAAGTATAACAAGTCTCATCTCGATTATAACAAGGCCCTGATCGAGTATAACAAAGTTCCTGATCGAGTATATGAAGCCCTCATAGAGTATAACAAGGTCCCTGATGATAACGAAGTTCCTGATCGGGTATAACAAAGGCCTGATCAGCGAGTATAACAAAGGCCCTGATCGAGTATATAAAAGTCCCATGATCAGAGTATAACAAAGTCCCCTCATCGGATATAACAAAGTCCCTCATCGAGTATAATCAATTCCCTTGATCGGGTAGAACAAGTCCCCTGCCGGGGTATATGAGGCCCTCATCGGGTATAACAAAAGTCCGCGATCCGGGGAATAACAAGTCCCTGATCGAGTATAACAAAGTCCTTGATCGGGTTAACAGAGTCCCTGATCCGAGTATTACAAGTCCCTGATCGAGTATAAAAGTCCACTGACGATTTTAACAAAGTCCCTGATCGGTATAACAAAGAGTTCTTGATCGGAGTATAATAAAGTCCCCTGATCGAGGTATAACAAGGTCCCTGATCGGGGTATAACCTGTTCTAGAAATGGTTACAAAGCCCTGATCAGGTATAACAAAGAGTTTCCTGATCAGGTATAACAAAGTCCCCTGATCGAGTATAACAGGCCCTAATCGAGTTTGACAAAAGTCCCTGATCCGAGTATAACAAAGTCAACTGGTCGAGTATAAGAATCTCCCTGGTCGAGTATAACAAGTCTCTGATCGGGTATAACAGAGGTTTGATCGGAGTATTACAAGGGCCCTCATCGGGTATAACAAGTCCCATGATCGAGTTAACAAGTCCCTCATCAGATATAAGAAAATTCCTGATCGGGTTTAACAAAATCCCGTGATCGAGGTATAACAAAGTCCCCTGATTGAGTATAACAAAAGTCCTTTTTGATCGATTATAACAAAGTTCCTGATCATGTATAACAAAGGCCCTTGTCGAGAGTATAATAAGTCCTGATCAGGTAACTAAGTCCCTGATCGAGGTATAACAAAGTCCTGATCGGGTATAACATAGTCCCTGATGGGTATAACAAAGTCCCTGATCAGGTTTAGCAAAAGTCCTGTCCTAATAGATATAACAGGCCCTGATCGGTATAACAAGTCCCTGATCGAGTATAACAAGTGCCCCTGTTCAGGTATAACAAAGTCCCTGATAGAGTTTAACAGTTTTGGTTGAAAGTTCCTGATCACGGGTATAACAAGGCCTTTGAGAGTTTAACAGAGGTCCCTGTTCGAGTATAACAAAGTCCTCTTATAGGTATATCAAATTCCACTTTTCGGTATAATGTTCAAGTTGAATCCCTGATCGAGTATTACAGGGTCCCTGGTCAGGTATAACAGATTCCAATCATCGGTATAACAAGGCCCTTATCGAGGGTATAACAAAGGTTCCCTGATGATTCTTGGTTCGGTATATAAAAGTCCTTATCGAGTATGAAAGTCCTGTTCGAGGTATAACAAGTCCCCTGATGGTATTAAAAGGCACCTGATCAGGTATAAGAAAGTCCCTGGTCGGTATAAGAGTCCCTGATCGATTTTAACAAAAAGGCCCTGATCCAGGTTTAACAAGACCACTGATCGAGGTATAAGAAAGTCCTGATCGAGTATATGAAAGGCCTCCTGATCGAGTTTAACAAGGGTCCTCATCGAGTATAACAAAAGTTCCCCGATCGGGGTATAATTAGCCTGTTCGGGGTTTAACAAAAGTCCACTGATCGTGTATAAAGTCCTTATCGGGTATAACAAAGGTCCCGTGATTGGGTATAAAGAAGGTACCTGATCGGGTATAACAAGTCCCTGATCGAGTATAAAAGTTCTGATCGGGTATAACAAAGGTTCCTGATCGAGGTGTAACAAAGGCCCTGATCGAGTATAACAAGTCCCTGATCGAGTATAACATAGTCCCTGATCGAGTATAACAAGTTCCCTGATCTGGTTTAATAAAGGTCCCTGATCGGTATAACCTAAAGTCCTTGGTCGATTATAACTGGCCCTGATCGAGTAAGAAAGTCCCTTGATCGAGTATAACAAAGTCCTCTCATCGAATATAACAAAGGTCCCTGATCGAGTATAACAAAGTTCCTGATCGAGTAAAACAAGTCCCTGATCGAAGGTATATGAAAGGCCCTGATCGGTATAATCAAAAGGTCCCTTGATCGAGTATAACAAAGTCCCTTCATCAGATATAACAAAGTCCCCTGATCGAGTATAACAAAGTCCCCTGGTCGGTATAACAAAAGTCCTGATTGAGGGTATAACAAAGGCCCTGATCGAGTTTTAACAAAAGCCCTGATCGGGTATAAAGTCCCTGGTCGAGGTATAACAAAGGCCCCTGATCGGAATATAACAAAGGCGCCTGATCGAGAGTATAACAAAAGTCCCCTGATCGAGTATAACAAAGCCCCTGGATCGAATATAACAAAGCCCCTGATCGAGAGTCCGATAGTCCCTGAACGGGGAAACAAGGCCCTGATCGGTATAAGAAAGTCCATGATCGAGGTATAACAAAGTCCCTCATCGAGGTATAACAAGGGCCCTGATCAAGGGTATAACAAGTCCGTGGTCGAGAGTATAACAAGAGTCCCTCATCGGAATAAACAAAGTCCCTGATCGAGGTATACCAAAGTCCCTAATCGAGTAGAGGAAAGTCCCCTCATCGAGAGTATAACAAAGGCCCCCACATCGAGTGTAACAAGTCCCTTGATCGGGTATAACAAAGTCCTCATCGGATATAACGAAGTCCCTGATGATAGGTATAACAAAGTTCCTTATCGAGTATAACAAAGGCCCCTGATGGTATGTGGTGGTTGTTTGTTGGTTGTTGTGGTTGTTTTTGGTGGTGTGAGGTATAACAAGGCCTCATCGAGTTATAACAAAAGTACCATGATCGAGGTATAACAAAGTCCCTCATAGAATATAACAAAGTCCCTGATCGAGTTAAGCAAAGTCCCCTGATCTAGTGGACAAGATCCTCATCGAGTATAACAAAGGCCTCATCGGGTGTAACAAAAGTCCATGATCGGGTATAACAAAGTCCCTAATCGATGTAGAGCAAGTCCTCATCGGGTGTAACAAGTCCCCTGATCGAGTGTGATAGAAATCCCATGATCGAGGTATAAAAAAGGCGCCTCATCGAGTGTAACAGAATCCCATGATCGAGTATAACAAAGTCCCTGATCGAATATAACAAAGTCCCCGGTCGAGTATAACAAAGGTTCCCTGATCGAGTATAACAAAAGGCTGATCGAGTATAACAAAGGCCCTGATCGAGTATAGCAAAGTCCCCTGATCGAGGTTGACAGAGTCCCTAGTCGGTATAGGCAAAGTCCCTCATCGAGTTGTAACAAAGTCCTATGATCGGGGTGTAACAGATCCCTGATCGAGTATAACAAAGTCCCTGATCGAGAGGTGTAACAAGTTCATATGAGTATAATAAGGCCCCTTATCGAGGTGTAACAAGGTCGCCTGATCGAGTATAAGAGTCCCTGGTCGAGGTATATTAAAAAGTCCCTGTCGAGTATAACAAAAGTCCCCTGATCGAGTATAACAAAGTTCCCTGATCATGAGTATTATAACAAAGGCCCTGATTGAGTATCAAAGGCCCTGATGGGTTTAACAAAGTCCCCTGATCAGGTATAACAAAAGTCCCTGGTCGAGTATAACAAAAGTCTGATCGAGTTAACAAGGCCCTGGTTGAGTATAACAAAGGCCCTGATCGGTGTGTAACAAAGTTCCTGATCTGGTATAACAAAGCCCCTGGATCGATATAACAAAGTCCCCTGATCGAAATAACAAGTCCTGATCGAGTATAACAAAGACCCTGGTCAGGTAACAAAGGAGCCCTGATCCGAGTATAACAAGTCCGCTGATCGGGTATAACAGAGTCCCTAATCGAATCGATTATAACACTCCCCTCATCGGTATAACAAAATTTCCTCATCGGGTTTAACAAAGTCCTCAGATCGAGAATAACAAAGGCCTTTGATCGGTTTAACAAGTCTGATCGAGTATGAAGTCCCTAATCAGGTATAACCAAAGTCTCCTGAACGATTATAACAAAGGCCCTCATCGAGAATATAAAAGTTTCCTGATCAAGAGTAAAAAAAGTCTCCTCATCGAGTATAAAGTCCCCTGATCAGAGTATATCAAAGTCCTCTGATTGAGTATAATAAAGGCTCCTGATCGAGTTTAACAAAGCCCTGATCGAGTATAACAAAGTCCCCGGTCGAGTATAACAAAGGCCACTGATCGGAATATAACAAAGGCGCTGAACGAGGTATAACAAAGGCCCTGATCGAGTATAACAAAATTCTGATCGAGTATAACAAAGCCCTTGATCGAGTATAACAAAGTTCCTGATCGGAGTAAAACAAAGGCCCCTGATCGAAATTATAAACAAAGTCCCTGATCGAGTATAACAAGCCCCATGATCGAGTATAACAAAGTCCCTCATCCGAATATAACAAAGGTCCCTGATCGGGTATAACAAAGGCCCTGATCGATTATAACAAAAGTCCCCTAATTGAGTATAACAAAGGCCCCTGATCGAGTTTAACAAAGCCCTGATCCAGGGTATAACAAGGTCCCTGATCAGGTATAACAAAAGGCCCCTGATCAAATATAACAAAGGCGCCTGAACGAGTATAACAAGGGCCCTGATCGAGAGTATAACAAAGTTCCCTGATCGAGGTATAAAAAGTCCTGGATGGAAATAACAAAGTCCTGATCGAGAATAACAAATCCCTGATCGAGAGGTATAACAAAGCCCACTGATCCGTGTAACAAAGGCCCTGATCAGGTATAACAAGACCCATGGTCGAAGTATAACAGGCCCTGATCAGAGTATAACAAGGAGTTTCCTGATGATGGTATAACAAAGTCCCATGATCAGAGTATAGCAAAGTCCCCTCATTCAGATATAACAAAGTCCCTGATCCGGGTATGACCAAAGTCCCTAATCCAGGTAGAGCAAAGTCCCTCATCGAGTATAACAAAGGCCCTCATCGAGTGTAGCAAGATCCATGATCACGGTATAACAAAGTCCCTCATCGAATATAACAAAGTCCCTGATCGAGTATAACAAAGCTCCCCTGATCGAGGTATAACAAAGGCCCCTGATCGGGTATAACAAAGGCCCCTGATCGAGCATAACAAAGTCCCATGATCGAGGTATAACAAAGTCCCCCTTTTCGAATATAACAAAGTCCCTGATCGAGTATAACAAAGTCCCTGATCGAGTAGAACAAAGTCCCTCGTCGAGTATAACAAAGGCCCTCATCGGAGTGTAACAAATTCCCATGATCGAGTATAACAAAGTCCTCATCGAATATAACAAAGTCCCTGATCGAGTATGACAAAGTCCCTAATCGAGTGACAAAGTCCCTCATCAGGTAACAAGTCTCCTCATCAGGTTTAACAAAGTCCTCTAATCGAGAATAACAAAGGCCTTTGATCGGGTTTAACAAAGTCCCCTGATCGAGAGTATTACAGAGTCCGCTGATCGAGGATAACAGAGTCCCCCTCATCAGTATAACAAATGCCACTCATCGAGTATAATAGTCCCATGATCAGTATAACAAGTCCCTTATCGAATATAACGAAGTCCCTGATCGAGTACAACAAGTCCCTGATCAGGTAACAAAGGCACCTGATCAGAGTATAACAAAGGCCTCTGATCGAGGTTTAACAAGGCCCTCATCGAAATATAACAAGTCCCTGATCGGGTATATAGCAAGTCCCTGATCAGGTATAACAAATTCGCCTGATCGAGTATAACAAAGCCCTCTTGGAATATAACAAAGTCCCTGATCGAGGTATAACAAAATCCGTGAACGAGTATAAAGAGATTCCCATGATCGAGTATAAAAAGTCCCTGATCGAGAATAACAAAGTTCCTGATCGGGTATAACAAAGGCCCTAATCAGGTATAACAAAGGCCCTGATCAGAGTATAACAAATTCCCATGATCAGGTATAACAAGTCCCTGATCAGATATAACAAAGTCCCTGATCGGGTATAACAAAGTCCCTGATCGAGTAGAACAAGTCCCCTCATCGATTATAACAAAGGCCCTCATCGAGTGTAAATTACATGATCCGGAGTATAACAAGTCCCTCATCGAATATAACAAAGTCCCTGATCAGTATAACAAAGTTCCTGATCGAGTAAAACAAAGGCCCTGATCGGTATAACAAGGGCCCCTGATTGATTATAACAAAGTCCCATGATCGAGTATAACAAGTCCCTCATCGAATATAACAAGTCCCCTGATCGAGTTAACGATCCCTAATCCGGTAATTATAAAGTCCTGATTGAGTATAACAAGGCCCCTGATCAGAGATTAACAAAAGCCCTGATCCGGAGTATAACAAAAGTCCCTGGTCGGGTATAACAAAAGGCCCTTATCGGAATATAACAAAGGCGCCTGAACAGGTTTATTTTAGGCCCTCATCGCGGTATAACAAAGTTCCTGATCGAGTATAACAAGCGCTTGGATCGAATATTACAAAGTCCCCTGATCGAGTATAACAGGCCCCAGATCCAAGTATAACAATGGCCCCTGATCGAGTATAACAAAGACCCTGGTCGGGTATAACAAAGTCTCATGATCGGGTATAACGAAGTCCCTCATCGAGGTATAACAAAGGCCCTGATCGGTAACAAAGTCCGATGATCGAGTATAACAAAGTCCCTCATCGAATAAAACAAAGTCCCTGATCGAGAGTATACAAAGCTCCTGATCGGTATAACAAAGGCCCCTGATCAGGTATAA